>NC_089755.1:12635201-12647701 GCF_040412425.1 Macrobrachium rosenbergii
TCCCCTTGTGTACGGGTTCGAACCTATCCCTTGTGTTTGTCAGACACTTCTTCGTTTGAAATAACATTGTGTCAAGTTTCTCTTTGGTCTTTTGGCAAATTGGTTCCTGTGTGTTACTTTTAGTCTTTTGGTGTCACAAAGGCAATATCATGACTCTACCAACACATATATACATACATACATACATACATACATACATGCATACATACATATTTATATGAGTAAAAATCACAAATATTCACGTGATTTGATTATAAGCTGAAACCACAGGAAATGTTTACAAGGAAGTTATACACCAAAAATGTTTACGGCTTCAGTGGAGCAAGAGAAGAAGAAGAAGAAGAAGAAGGCAGTCTTATCACCCATCCCAAAACCCACCATAAAAAAAATCCCAGCGCCTTGGCTAAGCATATCTCCCATTACATCATCTCCCCACTTTTACGCTTTTATTCCTTCTTTCCTTCCTTCCTTCCTTCCTTCTACGCACTGAAGTGGCGCAAATACTCCCATTTGACGCTCGATCAGCGGCTGATACAGAGCAGAGATTCGAACTCAGCATCAGTTTTAGCCAGAAACGGTCTTTAGGGTTTTACGAGATCAGACGGGTTATTCTCAGAAGATGGAAGACGGGCCTCAAACCCAAAGTATCCGGTGGGGAAATGGATCATCTCTGCAAGGGGAGAATCCAAATTGTTATAATTATAGCGAGTTATCTTCTGCATTCTGGCCAAAACAAAACACAATAAAATGTGCAGTAGAGAAGAAAGGGATCTCAAACGTTTCATTGAGAGAGAGAGAGAGAGAGAGAGAGAGAGAGAGAGAGAGAGAGAGAGAGAGAGAGAGAGAGAGGAGATTTATGCTTTCTTGGCCAGTCGACATGTTGTGAGTTCTTTTTTATATCCCAGCACATAGATTTCCGTTTTTATAACTTGTGGAAACACAATATCTCGATTATATCAGGAATAGGAGAGAGAGAGAGAGAGAGAGAGAGAGAGAGAGAGAGAGAGAGAGAGAGAGAGAGATCGTCTGTGGAAAACCAATGAATCTTCCTCTGTCATTTCAGTTGTGATTTATGTCCCTTCATTCGTCCTGTTTTTCTTCTTCTTCTTCTTCTTCTTCTTCTTCTTCTTCTTCTTCTTCTTCTTCTTCTTCTTCTTCTTCTTCATTAGCGAAGAAGGAACATCCCGTAATGCTTTCGTGTTTCTTCTGTATCTATGGACAGGAAGCCATAAGTTAATACATCTTTTGGGAAAGAACTTCATAGAAGCTTATAGCTAACTCACGTTGCAGTCCCGGGGTGGGGTGTGTGGTGGGTGTGGAGTGGGGTGGAGTAGTGTGTCGGGTGGGGTGTAGTGTGTTGGGTGAGTGGTCGGGGTGGCAGTGGTGTGGGGTGGTGTGTCGGGTGGGGTGTGGGATGTAGTGTGTGGGTGGGTTGGTGTGTGGGGTTGGGGTGTACAGGTGTAGGAGTGTGGGGTCTGGTGTGAGGTGGGGTTCAGGTTGTAGGGTTGGCATGTGGGGTGAGGTGGGATGTTGTGTGGGGTTGGGTGGTGTGCGGGGTGTGGGATTGTGTGGTGGGAGTGTGGGTGAGGTGTTGTGTTGGGGTGGGGTGTGGGGTGGTGGTGTATGTGGGGTATGGGATGGGGTGGGGGTGGAGTGTGGCTATGGGTGTGGGGTGGTGGGGTGTGGCTATGGGTGTGGGGTTTTTGGAGGTGTGGGTGGGGGTGTGGGGTGGTGGTGGTGTGTGGGTGGGGGTGGGGTGGGGTGGGGTGGGGTGTGTGGTGTGGGGGTGGGGTGTGGGTTGGGGTCTGGTGTGCAGTGGACAGTGGAGGTGTTGTTGGGTGAGGTGTTGGGAGGGGGTGTGGGGTGAGGGTGTGAGGTGTCTTGTGGGGGAGGAGAGTGTGGGGGGGATGGTTGGAATGAATACGCGCCGGAAATTCAACTATTCTTTAATTTAGCGAATTGATAATGAATTGCAGATTCGTATCTGTGGTCTCTGGAGTTTTAAAAATAATGAGGTTTTAGTTTCCCTCCCTGGAGGGAATGGTGTTGCTGATTATATATATACATAAAATAATTTGTATTAAATTCGATTAAACTGCATCCTAACCTCAATACTTCATATAGGAATGAAGGATTAAAGAATGGTGATTGCAAGTATGATAATAATCGCTGTCCTCTTTGAAAAAGTTATTTAATGCTAATTATTTTCCATCTCATTTTCAACATTATTTTTATGATGAAAAGATCATTTTTATCACCAATGACAAGAAATAATAGTTGGATACATTGGATATTGCTGTCATTGTTAAGATATGAAATAAACTATTCTCTCTCTCTCTCTCTCTCTCTCTCTCTCTCTCTCTCTCTCTCTCTCTCTCTCTCTCTCTCTCCATTCCAATCCGTCTAAAGCTCTGAACAGCCCCAGTTAATTCCTGAAGGTCCTTTGCCTCTTTGCGCATTCTCAGTCCGTATGAAATCCACGTTTGTAAATCTTTGTTACGCTTTTTCATCCAGCGTCACTTCCAGCACATCTACTGGACTGGAAACCGTTGGCGTTATTCGTGTAGTTCTATCACCTGACATTGTTACTCTTTTATTGTAAGTCTTTTTGCTGGAAACTTTATCCGCTTGGGTCTGGAAGCTTGACAGGTATTGATGCGATTACTCCATCGTGCTTCTTTGAGCTGTTGGGTAAAAGTTTCTAGTGATGGAGGATTTGAACAAATTATTCAGTCGGAGATTTTCTCTACCAAGAGGATAAGGAAGATTTAGTAGGTAATGGTCTCTGAACATCTTGGAGGTAAAATTAAAGAGTCTGGAATCTAAACTATCCTGTTTTATTGGTTAAGATTTATATGAATATATATAAACATGGATTATGATATTATATATGATATATATATATATATATATATATATATATATATGTATATATATATTTTATATATATATATATATATATATATATATATATATATATATATATATATATATATATATATATATATATATATATATATATATATATATATATATATATATATATATGTATATATATATATATATATATATATATATATATATATATATATATATATATATATATATATATATATATATATATATATATATATATATTTATATATGAAAAAAACTCTCACAGGATAAATTGGACTGAAAGTTCAGATTGCAGATCAGATTTCTCTTCATAAAGTCTTTTAGAATCTCTATTATACAGCTTCCAGCTGTAATTTTAACCTTAGCCCTGGCTTGTATTATTTGGACCCTGTATTAGAAAAATGTTCAAGAACAACTAAAAGATAAAATCACTGACTTAATTACAAACTAGTTACTTATATATATTTCCTATGTATTCAATGTTTAATACAATTTTTTTGTAAACATGTTCATCTTGCAAAAAAGTTTTACCAAAAAAAGAGAATTATTGAGTTGTACTTTTATAACATTTTTTTTGGTCAGTCACCTCCTTGTATAATCTTTTAATTGTCCTGTCCCTGCTTCAAACAGTTGAGCCTAATCCTTTGTAAAACTTTTAAATATTTAAACCTATTTTGGCAGTTCTACTAATTCTTCAATTGTTTTGTATTCAGGTACATATATTTTCCTTTGTAATCCCCATCTGTCATTTATATACTTTCTTTGTAAATTATATTTTTATATTTCTTCAGTCTGCTAAATAAAGACTGTAAGTCGAAAGCCATGCAGTACTCCATTGTTTCTTTTTGCCTTCGTGGATTTTGTCTTAATTTATATATTCATTACTTCCATATTTTTTGATTCAGTATATATATATATACTATATATATATATATATATATATATATATATATATATATATATATATATATATATATATATATATATATATATATATATATATATATATATAATATTCACTAGAATTGCTCCCTTTTCTTTTGTTTCTTGCCTATATATATAATTGTAGACCACTCCCTTTAAGTCCTTTCTTCGAGGCAAAAGTGAATCTGTCTGGCTGTTTTACAGGCATTTTTGATCAAGAACATGACTCAACTCTCTATGTGTTGGACGCCCCTGCCCCATAGGAGAATAAAAGTAGATGCAGAGACTAGAGACGATTGCCATGCCCAACGATGCCCTTTATACGTGGCCTTTCAAAGTTACTTCCTTCGTGCACTCCAGCCGCCAACCACGTGTTCCTTCGATGCTGGCCTGACCGATGGCCCACTCCATTTGCCTGGCATTTCGTGAAGAACCAATTTGCATCCTACCAAACTTCCCAAATCGCAAGTCATCCACGGACCGCCTTTATGGAACCAAATCTGCCTCATTGTATTTCAGTCATTTTCCTCGTAACATTTACTTTAATCACCGAATCTCTTGTCAAATGTCTTGCTCCAGACACCATTTTTAATTCATCGGAAGCCCCTAGTGCAGCTTTCATTAATTCATTATTCTTTAACATTTCGAGGGACCCTCCGTGAATCTTCTTGGACTGTGTCTGGCCCCAGTTTCATTTATCACCTTCAGGATCAGTAATTTATATATTCTGTATATATTGTTTATGTAAATATAAACCATAAGTTTACCCATATAATATTTTCCTTCAGTAGATGTCGGAATATCAGGGCTAAATTATCTGTAGCTGTTGCTACCTGTCTCACAGAGAATATTTCAAACTAGACTAGGAAAAACATATATATATATATATATATATATATATATATATATATATATATATATATATATATATATATATATATATATATATATATATATATATATATATATATATATATATATATATATATATATATATATATATATATATATATATATATATATATATATATTAATCTATTTTTACAATAGAAGTGGCTATAGGTGTATAACAAGACTATGGCCAGTTTCCATCACATTTATACTTCACCTCCTGGATCAGGGATAACACCAATTTGCAGAAAACTTCCCCATGACCTTTATCTGCTCATATTTCCTCACTTTAACACCAAACCAGACACTCTCTTTTATAAAATTCTTTAACATTTTCCCATGCCTTTTTTCACTTGGAGGTGATTCTGCCAGAGGGTAGTGCCTCCATCTTTCACCAAGTCTTTCCAAGATGAGGTTGCTAGCCCCATGCCCTCTGTCTTAACTCCTATCTACCCCTGATGCTGAAAGGCCTGTCACTTGTTGACTACGTCGTTTCTCTTTCAGAACAAAGAACAGAATATCGAACGTAGGCCAAAGGCCAAGTGCTGGGACCTTTGAGGTCATTCAGCGTAGAAAGGGAAGTTGGCAGTAAAGAAGGTTTATTGAAAGGTGTAACAGAAGGAAAACCTTTTGCAGTTGCACTTTGACACAATTGTTAGGAGAGGGCTGAGGAAAGTAAGAAAGAAGAAGGAGAATATGAACGGAGGTACAGTAAAAGGAATGAAAGAGGTTGCAGCTAGTGGCCTAAGGAAAGCTGCAAAGAACCTTAAGTGATGGCTACAGTGCCCCACGTGAGGTGCACTGATGACACTAACCCCCAACGTTTTCAGAACAAAGAGGATGGTGTGAAAACGCCTCTGATGAAAAGCAGATTATATGTGACAGAAAAAGAGAGGAGGATTTATGGTTAATTTCACGAGAATCGATGAGTAAGACATCGATGGGCAGAGAGGCCATTATTTTGGAAATAAAGGGAAGTTTCACTTGATTTATTGCGTCATTAACCTGTTACGACTTTGGGGGATTCATGATATGCCATGGGGGGACGCTTGTATACATGTACGTATTTTGTGTGTGTATGCATACAGTGTGTCTGCATGACGACTTATGATTGATTTTATATACATCTGTTTTATAAATAGTACTTAGCTACTGATAGTGACAAGTATGATGAATCCTAAGCCATAATGTTTCCACAAAAGTATAGCATTAGTTGGTAATACACTCCAATGTGTGTGATTTTATATTCAAGGTTCAAAGTTGGAAATACATCAGTGATTCTATTGCAGCAGTCTCTCTCTCTCTCTCTCTCTCTCTCTCTCTCTCTCTCTCTCTCTCTCAAGAAACAGAAAAGCTCAAAACTCTGAATTCTCTCCAGGAGAGAGGATCCATCACCCCCAAGAACGGAAAGAACAAGAAGAAGAAGAGGACCCCCATTCAGAAAAGTTTCTGTTTTTTATTTTGTTATCTTGTTATCTGATGTTTTTTTATCTTTTCGATCTAAATGGAGACGATAGATACATACAGATATATACAAAAGGATATGTTTGATTTGTAATACTCATTTGGGAGATGTACAGAAAAATTATTTGTTTTATATATATATTTATATATATATATATATATATATATATATATATATATATATATATATATATATATATATATATATATATATATATATATATATATATATATATATATATATATATATATATATATATGTATATGTATATATATATGTGTATATGTATATATATATATACACTCTCTCCCTTCACACAACTAATCCATCCATCAAGTGAGACACATCTTGAACATCCAATCAATCAATCAGAGTAAATTGAATCCCGAAAGGCGATTATTTATCCGGATTCGACGGAAACGCAAATCTATTGTAAACGTGAATTCAAAGGACAATAAATCCAAGTGAAAAATGATTCTGCCTCTTTTGAATTTATACTTGCAAATTATATTAATTTCTATTAGTCATGGAAGAGTTATTTTGCCCACAAAAGAAATACTCTGATATGAATTGCAGGGAAATGGCAATAGATTCTTTTTATCGATACAGAAACCTATTTTGGAGTTCATAACAATATTGCATAAACAGACGATGGTGTTCAAAGTTGTTTACTGAAATAAATATAATTTATAACGGACAAAATGATTCATTTGACAGTGAATTACTTCTCTCGTTATATCTAAATTAAGTAAAAAAACAATAATGACAGAAAACGCATAACATTTCAGCTTCCATAGATTATTTCTAGGTGATAATAAATGTGAAATTGGACTTAACATTTCATCTGATATTATGAATCCTTAAATGGATAATTACGAATCCAAAGTTCAGAATTTTTGCAATATTCATAATATCTTTATCAATTTTATGTTGTTTGTGTATATACTCGCAATATTATTGTTTCAGAATTTATTCTGGATTCAAATCCATAATGGGACAGCGAACACTGACATCTCTCTGTGGTGGATTCATTTTTCTCAAAATGTTGGTTCTGTTGAAAACTGTTCAGCTTCCATAATAAGATTCTCTCTCTCTCTCTCTCTCTCTCTCTCTCTCTCTCTCTCTCTCTCTCTCTCTCTCTCTCTCTAAGTGATACGAAACTGCTGTTACAGGTATACCTTACTGTATGGGTGATTAGAATATATATGTGCTTTCAGACTTTCAAACTCTCTCTCTCTCTCTCTCTCTCTCTCTCTCTCTCTCTCTCTCTCTCTCTCTCTCTCTCTCTCTCTCTCTCTCTCTCTCTCTCTCAGTTTATGAAAACTCGTCAAGAAAAGCATATTTTATTTATCTGTCAGTTATGATTATTTATTTTTTTTTATTAATTTCAGATTTATTCCTTTTTCTTTCTTCGTTCATGTAGAGGACATTCTCTCTCTCTCTCTCTCTCTCTCTCTCTCTCTCTTCTCTCTCTCTCTCTCTCTCTCTCTTCTCAAGAGTATACCTTCTACAGGTAATTAGAATATTTATGTAATATCTAGTACTTTCATATTCGATCTCTCTCTCTCTCTCTCTCTCTCTCTCTCTCTCTCTCTCTAAGTCCATGAAAATTCGATAGAACGAAATGGGTTTTTTATATATTTTTCTTCTTCCTTATTATTCATTTTGTTTATTTTTATATAAAGAAAAAACTTTAAAACAAAATAAACCACATTGTGTTTGGAAAAAAGCTAGATCTTTACATTATCATTTATAGTGATACACCACTTATTATTGAAAGGACATCCAGAGAATTATATATATATATATATATATATATATATATATATATATATATATATATATATATATATATATATATATATATATATATATATATATATATATATATATATACATATATATATAATATAAACTAGCTGACCAACCCGGCGCTGCAGGGGATAACTCTGAATGACAACTGACAAACTCTCTCTCTCTCTCTCTCTCTCTCTCTCTCTCTCTCTCTCTCTCTCTCTCTCTCTCTCTCTCTCACCCTGTTCCCAACCCCCACCCCTTTGTTGACATTGATGTCTTACCCCCACAGTAGTCTTTTCCAGATAGTGAGTCATATGTAGTATACCGAAATTAGGAATGATAAATTCGTAAAGTTACTAAGTCTACAGAAATAACCACCCACCTTTCACCGGCAGAACCAGCCCCGTCTTAGGGAAGCCCTTCCACCCCACCCCTTTGGTGCCCTTTGGTGCTAGTGATGTCTTACCCCCGTGTTCTTTTCGAGACAGTAAGTCATATGTATACCATGTTTGGTTGAAATTGCTCAATGTGTTTCAGAGTGTATGTGGAACATACATGTACACACTTATATATACTTACCATACATCCATAAATATATATATATATATATATATATATATATATATATATATATATATATATATATATATATATATATATATATATATATATATATATATATATATATATATATATATATATATATATATATATTTTGTATATATATATATATATATATATATATATATATATATATATATATATATATATATATATATACATACATACATACATATACATATTTTGTATATATATACATACATATATATATATATATATATATATATATATATATATACATATATATATATATATATATATATATATATATATATATATATATATATATATATATATATATATATATATATCTGATATATCTGAAGGCAGAATGTCTGCACCTGTCATATCTCCCTGCAATATCATTTTGAAGGCTGAGAAAATGTTTCAACCTCAAAGGTAACTTGGGTCTGAAAAAGTGATAAACCCATAAGATAAATTGTTTTTTGATGACGGTTCATTCCCTTCTCTCTCTCTCTCTCTCTCTCTCTCTCTCTCTCTCTCTCTCTCTCTCTCTCTCTCTCTCTCTCTCTCTCTCTTCAGATCCATACATCTTTTCCATTCAGCGTTATTTTCCACCTTTTCCATCGAAAAAACAAGAGACTTTTGACCCTTTTGTCTCCACAAAGTGACCCCTTTAAATCCTCCAGAAATTAATCCGCGACCACAAAATTAATCCCTTTTTTACTCTCTTCTTCTTCTTCTTCTTCCATTCTCAGAATCATAAACTGATTCCTTTGTAGTCGGGATTTAAAAAGAAACAGACCGAACAGCCATTATGAACAGGAGAGAGAGAGAGAGAGAGAGAGAGAGAGAGAGAGAGAGAGAGAGAGAGAGAGAGAGAGAGAGAGAGAGCACTTATACTAATGGCGAGTGATTAGACTTTCAAAGCGATAGAGGGAATGAACGATTGTGTCTTTTCATTTCCACAGGTGATCATTTTATGTTTGATATTAATTTTGTTGTTTTAATGGCGTCTACCTTCTCTCTTTCTTTCTTTCTTTCTTTCTTTGTATTTGATTTCATTTGTCTTTGTCTTTGACTCCCCTCTCACGGTAAAAGACGTCTGTGATTTCAGCATTTTATCTTTTTTCCACTTAGTCTTTCTGCTAGCATAGTATAGTGTCGTGGCATACCACTCAAATGTCGCGGGTTCGCGTCTTCCCCAGGGCGATGAAAAATCACTGGCTCTGTATCATGATCAGTTACTGCTGCAGTATGGGTGGGGTCTGCGGTGGGAGGTTGAAACCAACATTCTTTGGAAGTTTGAATTGCAAGTCAGTGGCCCCTTTGGTGGGCTTGTTCCATCTGAATAGGTTTCATCTACTGAAATAATAATAATAATAATAATAATAATAATAATAATAATAATAATAATAATAATAATAATAATAATAATAATAATAATAATAATAATAATTTGTTGACATATAAATAAATAGATAAAAATGTAAGTAAATGACTAAAATGCAAGGAGAGTAGCATTAGGGTAGTAATTAGTTCCAATTGCACGACTTCCTCAGAGGGGAGGCTGTTCCACACTCCAACGGTGTCAGGAATGTGGCAGTTTTTTTTTTTATGAAATTCGACTCAGATAATGGACAGAAAATAATACCATTAAATCAGTATAGCTGGAAGAGTTTGAGTCGTTCCATTACCAGTTATATTCATGAAACAGACAGGATTAAGCCATATTTTGTCAGATACTTTTGGTATGATGCTTTAATCAAATGGGATATCGTTGTCAGTGGAACAGTAATTCTCCATAAAGCTGTTTTATTGCAAGAAAAAAAGGATTCAGTATATCCTGTCATATTTGGAATTACTGCATTACGTAATATATGTAATGATTATTTTAATGGAATTCAAAGTGATTGTTTTTATTTAGGAAGGTTTATGCCATGAGGTGTATATTGGCTTAGAAATTATAAATTCAAATGAATTTGAATTCAGTGAATAAGATCTGTAAGTTATTTAAAGGTATTTTTGTTATCATAATTTTCATACAGAAAAATAATGAATGAGGTTAAATAAGACAGAAGATATTTCATTCAGATTGAAAAATATGAATAAAATTGATTTGCATTTTCATCCAACCTTATTATTTATCAACAAAAAGTTAAAAAGTTGTTTAAAATTGTTCTCCAAAAAATTTGCATTTCCGACCTGCCTTATCAATGCAAAATAAAGTTACTTCATTGTTTAAAAATATTCTCCATTACTGGCAGCAAAAAAAAAATAATAAAAAAATAAAAACATCTGAAAATCGTGTAAAATCTGTAGGCCCATAAACTATAAAGATGCCTATGCAAATTATCTCCAACATTCTCTGTATTTTTTTTTACCTTTTCCAGCAAAATAAAGTTAGAGGTTCTTATGAGGCTGAGAGGAGGCTTCTGAAATGCCCAACGCTGTCTCCTCACTTTGGTTCCAAGAGAGGGTTTAGCGCGCATAATCATGTGCGTGTATTCGTGGAAGTTTAGTCTTTGCAAACATGAGAGTAACAGAGAGAGTTATTTACTTTGTCTACCTATCATCTATTTGTCTATCTATTCATCTCTCGTCGTGTATACATACATACATACATACATACATATATATATATACATATATATATATATATATATATATATATATATATATATATATATATATATATATATATATATATATATATATAATCTGCCATTATTGTGGTTTTAAATAGTAAGCCACAAATGCCCTATTAATATCGTCCTCCCTTTACGTTGGGAATAAGGCACACGTCAAGAAAATCAATTATAAGTGACAATTCCCCCTACTGGATTGGGTGTAGCGTAGCGGAACATTGACCTTATCCATTGAGCCATCAATTCATCTATAAAGTCTCGAGGTAATGAGCTTTTGCTATCCAGGATAATTAGATTAAGTCTAATCATCTCTCTCACCGAGTCTCTCTCTGTCTGATTGTGTTTTATTGTTTGTTATTCTTACATTTCTATTTTTTTATTTATTAATTTGTTGATCTATTTTTTTTTAAAAACTGATCTCCTGCATCTGTACTTCTCTTTACTTTCCGTTACTTTCGAATGAACTCCATATTCTTTGGATTCTTGTACTTCAAGTCAGTGGCCCTGTGGCGGGCTTGTTCTATATGAATAGGGTTTTTCATCTTCTGAATAATAATAATAATAATAATAATAATAATAATAATAATAATAATAATAATAATAATAATATTCTCTACCACTTAATTTGGTTGTGGAAACCTGTTTGTGGTAATGGGAAACAATAAGAATTATATTCAGATTAGTCAACCTGAGAACGTGAGTACAAAAGTGCCTCTCATGCATTATGTGTGAGGAGATAAATTTTTGTCATGATATATGTAGTCTAAGAGTACGTCCACACTACAGTAAAAAAAAAATTCTTGGTGCAAGTTCGCAACTTATTGCATTCATGTCACAAACTGTTGAAAAAAAAGTTAGTCTCTCCAGAAGTAAGTGTGAAGAGATAATGCTTTGTCATGGCATATGTAGTCTAAGGTGTTCCAGCCTACAGTAAAAAAGTCTTAATACAAGTTTGACACTTATCTCATACATATCAAAAACATCTTAAAAACAAGTCAGTGACTGCAAGGGAAGAATGAATCTTTGCCAATGCTGGATAATCGTTTGAAGTACTTTCCCGTACTATCTATAAATTACTGACTTGTACTCAAGCTGTATTTATGACCGTATTTATGACTTGTATCACTGTAGTGTAGACACCTAAGAATTGCTGAAAGTTTATGCTTCTGTGAATATATAGAAGAGATATGAAAAGGTTTGCCTAGCGGCAAAAAATACTGAGTACAGTGTTCTAAGAAATAGTTTGATCATGTGTGAAGAATGGGGGTGAAATTATGAATCAGAGTGTCTTGAGG
>NC_089755.1:12652701-12672701 GCF_040412425.1 Macrobrachium rosenbergii
CGTCTTGAGCTGTAAACAAGACACCAACTGGAGCCGGAAATTTTAATGGACATCACCTGCCTTGAAGAAAGGCTGAGAGGCGGGAAAAGCCAGCATATAAGGAGAGGTCACGGGTCACTCGCGAGAGTTCGCAGGCTGCAGCCAGAGCAGATTGATCTTTGTCGGTCGGTCCTGCAACCCCCTCCCTCTTTCCCACAAAGTGGCCTTTGATGTGTTACCCGGATCTGATCCACCACTGACCCCTTGTATTAAAATCAAGACTCCGGCTTCAACATCAAGACGTCTTATCTCCAGGACAAGGGTACAGTGAGAATTGGAATTGTTCAACACACCTTTTCTTTTACTAACATTTTCTTTTACTATATTTCTTATTTGTTCTCTTGTTAACTCCCTTGCACTCTCCTTCGGAGTCTACATGAAACGGCATAATTTCACTTGTGTAATGGAACTCAGAAGTGGTAACCAGTTTGCATTTTATTTGTTCTTTGAGTGATTTCCCTCTCAGCCTTCAGCATTCCCAAGCTGAACGTGTTAATTGTTTTTGCAATCGAATGACAGTGTATTCTGTATTGCAGAATAGGTGATTGTGAAGCTGCGTGTGAACTGTTATCCACAGTGCCCTTTCCCCATCTTCCTACTGTGCGAAGATTCTGCACTGATTTTCACTTCAGTGCACTTCTGCATTGATTACCGCTTCATTGCACTTATGCATTGTTTGCCACTTTCATGCACTGAAGTGACAATCAATGCACTTGTGCATTGATTGCCACTTCAATGCACTTGTGCATTGATTGCCACTTCAATGCACGTGTGCATTGATTGCCACTTCAATGCACTTGTGCATTGATTGCCACTTCAATCAACTTGTGCATTGATTGCATTGCCCCTTCAGTGCACTTCCACATTGATTTTCACTTCAGTGCACTTGTGCATTGATTTTCACTTCAGTGCACTTGTGCATTGATTTTCACTTCTATGCAGTTGTTCATTGATTTTCACTTCAATGGACTTCTGCACTGATTTCCACTTTAATGCAGTTTTGCATCGATTTCTACTTCATCTCATATCTTCATTGATTTCTGCTTCATTTCATATCTGCATTGAACATCCACTTCACTTCATTGGTGAATGAGGTGAATATGTTATTCATTTCACTGAACATGACAAAGATGGAAAAGATTGTTATATTTATATATATATATATATATATATATATATATATATATATATATATATATATATATATATATATATATATATATATATATATATATATATATATATAAATCATGGCTACCAAACGCATACATTTCAATCAGGGCAGCCAACATTGCCACTTGAAACAGGGCTGCCAACATAACCGATGGTATCAGGGCTGCCAACTTATCACATATGGTCAGTGATGCCAACACATCATCACCCTTCAGTTGCTGCCCAAATGAGATGCCATATAAAAGAGGCATTATTGACTTTATTTTTGATAGAATAAATAATGCTAAATAAAGAAAGTCAGAATTTATTGTTTATTAATCAAAATATGAATGTTTGAGTGCAAACCAGCACTTGGCTCTCTGTCTGTTCAAGGCTAGTCCACCACATCTTGACTCAGGGTGCCTGTGCGAGGCTAGACTGACTGACTGACAGGGTGGCTCAGAAAAAACAATATTGAAGACTGCATTCGTATGCAAGACTTGGGCCCTGACTTCAGCTTCCCAGCTTCCCATAAGGAGTTATTATTGTACAGTCACGCACAAAAGTCATGATACTCTCCGTCTAGACTTTCAGACAAATTGTCAACCTCGAAAGCAACATCTGGCAACCACAGCGAGGGCGGGGGCAAGGGTGCCGCCCTGGGCAGTAGATTGATTGATTGATTTGTGCCTATTAAAACTGGCATCACAACATCTAGGTCATTGAACGTGGCAGGCAGCAGAGTTGCCTTGAAGTGACTGATTGATTTAAAGGACACCTTATTACATCACCTTGTCATTTCAGGCTCTGAAATGTTTCAACTTAAAAAAAAAAGAAAAAGATAAAAGCTAAAGTGACAAAGAGCAAAGCCTGAGCTTCATCAGTCATGTGTGGTTTCCATTCTCGAGCTTCATTAAGAATGGAATCTCACGAGTAGGTCTGTTGCTGATAAAGTTGTTCATTGTTAGTCTCAAAGAGAGCAGTCTCCTCGTGCGTTGTTTGTTCCAAGAGCACCTCACGTTTGTTCCCGGAATTTCTTACCCTACGAAACTGCAATATTCCCTCAGCGCCTGTCACAGGTATTATACCCGAAATTCTTAAATGAAAATGCACTCAAACTTTTTACGAATTCTATTAGCTAAAATGAATTTTTGACCATATTTCTTATATTTCTGAACCATAAAGAAATTTCCTCTCATTTCGTCAAAATTTTTCGTTAAGAACTCCCGAATGAACGTACCAAAATAAATAACACAATACTATAATCAAATTATAATAATTTCATTTTACCAAATGACGCAAAAGAAAACTAAAATTTCTCTCTTTGTCTAAACCCAAAAGATCTTTAGTTTCTCCTTTGCAAATTCCGCGGGAGGAAGGTCTCGCATGGCGGAGGTACGATAGTTTCCCTTGGAATCCATTACAGAGGAAAATACTGTGAATTGCGTCTGACATGGCTATGTTCATTCACAGATAAACCATGCTGTTCCAAGACTTCACGAAACCTCATGTTGTTGTGTCTAACAAGCGTAAAAAGAAACAGGCAACACCAGGGAAGTTCCAGAGAGAGAGAGAGAGAGAGAGATTTTCTGATTTCTTGCATTGTCTGTGATTCACAGTCTGACGAGATTAGAACTTCCTGTACCATTATGATTCATGCATCCCAGCAGAGAGAGAGAGAGAGATTTTCAGAGAGAAACTGTCAAAAGAAGAAAAAGTGTTAGTAAGAATCAAAGCTATAGTTAAGGATACTGTAAGGACCCTTTGCAGATTTACTGGAATTCCAAACCTTACTATTTTTGAGACGGAAATTGAGGGAAGAGAAGGTTTGGAAGGTGTAACAGGAGGATGGAAACCTTTTGCAGTTGCACTATGAAACAATTGTGAGGAGAGGGTTGAGGAAAGTAAGATGAAAGTGAGAGAATGTGAACGAAGGTACAGTAAAAGGAATGAAAAAGTTGCAGCTATGGTTGAAACTCATGGCGGGAAATAAAACATTCTAGATTTTCTTTACAAAAACCTAATATTGTAACAGAAAACAAACCTTTCACACGCCGTTCTCGCGACTGAAGGCGAACTTTAATCTTATATACCATGAGAGAGCATCCAGTGTCATATATTCCACCTTTCAGGGCTAAATTCTCAAGTCAGATATTTTTTTTTCACTTAGAGAAAGAAAGCGCAATAAATTCTTCCTGATGGAGAACAGGGGGCCACTACACGTCCTGCATTGACATTCGACAACAATAGCTACTTTACAAAAGACTAAAGAATTGCAATGATGCAAATTGAATGGCCAACATTCGTTCTCGGAGAAAAGAAATTTATCCTGAACATACATTCAGCCGTTGATTTCATTATAGCAGCCATTTTGTATAGACGCAAAGAGAAATGTGTCAGTTTGAAACCCAATGAACAGGAATAAAATTATTTTTGATAAAACAGCAGATTTGCTGGTATAAAGGAAGTTCTCTACACTTTTATTTTGTAATAAGCTTTCTTATTACTTTTTACTATTATTTATTCAGAATCTCTGGGGACATCTAAGATTTTCACGTTCCGAGAGAAATTTTTCTGAAACCTTTTCCTTTATTTCTCAAAGGAAAATAAGCCACAATCTAGTTAATGTTCTCAGAACAGAGACTGACGAAACCATTTACTGGATAAGCAATTAATGTTATGTTAATTATCTGATAAGGGGTTTTAAATACAGTATGTTAGTTTGCATATTAGGGGATGAGAGTTGATAAATATGCGTTTATGAGAGATTAGGCCTACTGGAACTTCCGTAAGAATTAGTTTTCCTTGCCTAAAGGCTCAAGGAGTAAAGGGGAGGCCTATCTTCCTGCCAATTTTGAGAGAAAGGCCAAAGAGTGAATAGGGATCTCGCTCAAATCATACACCAGTACTTGAACATGGAAATTGCAACTTATATCAAAATTGAACATATAAGACACAAAGAAGATTGAAGAGTAACTTTATATTGTGCTCTATGTGAATAATTACGTGTCCTACCTACGCCCAATTTACCTGAGACCCTAAAGATAAACAATTCATTAAAAGCAAACAGGAGTTATTATTAACTCTGAGGGAGGGAGAATGGGGAAGGAAAACACTCGTTTTCCTTTTCAAATTATCATTCTTTCTCTCTCATCAACACTGGTTTGAAAATCTGACCCATAATTCTCCACTTGGGAGAACTCTCCAAAAATTGTGGGGGTCAAACTCTGTGATACTTATTATTTGTCACTCTGTAGTGATATCAATTCCAGTTTATTAAAAAAATTAATTGTATAACAATTATATCAGCTTATCCAAATATCAAACTCTGAATACAGAATATAAGATTTGGGTTATCTTAAAAAAAAAATCTTTCAGTAAAAAAAGTATATGGCATGTTATTTTATCTAGCCGAAAAATACCTTTTTCTCGGTGGAATTATGGTTATATTTAGCACCCAACTCGCACAGGCCTGCAGAATTACCACATAATGCAAATTACTGACTCCAGACTTTAATGAACAACAGCACTACTACCAAAAAGCACCATTGTAAATTCTGATGCTACTTTTTCCCCTGAAAATTTTTTTCCATCTAATTTATATTTCTTTGGGCATTATTTAGTTGTTGCCTGCATTGTCATTATTCTGGTGATTACATTATCTGGTCCAATTCTGATGATTAGGAGAGAGAGAGAGAGAGAGAGAGAGAGAGAGAGAGAGAAGGTTATCATTGGTTAAACAGTGCAGTTCAGTAGTTTCCAATACCTTAAAATCGTTTGATGTGTTAGAGAGAGAGAGAGAGAGAGAGAGAGAGAGAGAGAGAGAGAGAGAGAGAGAGAGAGAGAGAGAGAGGGTGGGTTTTAAATACCTTCAAATCTGTTGATAAGTTTTTCTTTCTCACCCGATTCCTGAAGGAGAAATCTGATCTGAGGCTGGGAACCATCTTTGGTCTCTCTCCTGTGAAGGACTTTGCAAATAGGCTATCCTACAAGTCCGTCTTTCTTATGTTTCCCAAAGGACTTTGAAATTCAAAGGTGATGAAAGTCCACAGAGATAATCTCACGAAAGTCCTTTATTCACAATTCAAGAGATTTACTTGGTCCTTAATTGTAAATTGTAAAAGATTTTAATTATTCTTTATGTAATGTGGAATGGAGATGATGATATACATGACTTCCCTCTTGCATTTTCTTTTAAACTCCTTCCTCCTTTGTGTCTCTTTCTGCCTCTGTTGAAAACTATCCATTGCTGCGAAATATGAAATTGATATATAATATTAAATATGAAATAAATACAATATTAAGATTTATCGGCCATTCCCAAACCTCACGAGAGTGGAAGGAGAATAAAGATGCAATTCATTATAGGTGAAGCGAACAGCATGTTTCTCTCTCTCTCTCTCTCTCTCTCTCTCTCTCTCTCTCTCTCTCTCTCTCTCTCTCTCTCTCTCTCTACTGATAAATCTCAATGTCAGTTAGCAACCCATAATCTGTTAACAATTTCTCGTGAACATCAATTGCATGTTTCCACTTATTCCTTCATAAATTCTGACGCCTTGAAATAATTCAGCGTAATTCCCATCTAAATTTTCAAGAGTGGCTTGTTCTTAATTGCTAACATAAAGTATGACATGACATTTTCCATTTTCCTGCCATGATTATTCAACTTCGATTTCCCTCGCCCCCATAAATACCATAATGGGACGTACCATTTCCCATCAGTCTTCCAGTTCTGGTCAAAGTGAAATTGAATATGTGTTGGTTATAAATCTGACTACGAATGAAATTCTCATTAAGGATACATCAAAAATACCTGGGAACTGCCATGATAAATATATAGAAATATATTTATGTAACGGAAATATGTTGGGAAAGGAAACAATAATTATTCAGGAAAAATATCGCTGTAATATTTCCACCATTGACATAGAATCCTTGAAGCAATTATTTAAGATATTCTTAGATTATATTCGAGTACATTATTATATTATTATTATTATTATTATTATTATTATTATTATTATTATTATTATTATTATTATTATTATTAACACTAAAAGCTTATTAACTTGATTAGCAATCTTCATCAACTTGAAATGTTTACATGGAAAAGAAAGGAAAACAGAGAGAAGATATCAACCAATCAATTAACCATAATCCCAGTGACGCTGGAATCTTGACTGACAATGGAATGGACAATGTTATTATTAATATTTCTTTGGATTGTTTCATAGCACAGGTGTACTATATACCTTTCTCCTTGAAATCTGTTATTAGAGCATTAGATACATATTCCCATATCATTATTGCATAGTCCTCTCTCTCAAACGTCTCTCTCTCTCTCTCTCTCTCTCTCTGTCTCTGTCTCTCTCTCTCTCTCACACACACACACACACACAAAAAAGATTATAAAATTAAACACTATGAAACATATTATCATAAACTAAAAAGAAACATTTTCTTACATTCTCAAACTATCTGTCTAAAAAGTCCATTTTCTCTCTCTCAGTCTCTCTCTCTCTCTCTCTCTCTCTCTCTCTCTCTCTCTCTCTCTCTCTCTCACAGACCCAAAAAAAAAAAAATACAAGGAAGCACCATGACACATTTGATCATAAACTAAAATGAAACATTAGTCTTACATTGTTCTGTCTATCTGTCTGTCAGTCCATCTCATACAAACACACTCACACACACACACACACACACACACACACACACACACAACAAAAGACTAAAACCAGCATGAAAACAAGAGGAGCTCTGACTGACCACGAAACAATGATGACTTTATAACGATGAGCGGCCATTCCCTTATGACTCTCACGGTGAATCTTTCTTTGCATGGCGGAAGCAATTATGGCCTTGCCAAAATGACCCCACAATTCCGAATTCCTCCGAGGAGAGAGAGAGAGAGAGAGAGAGAGAGAGAGAGAGAGAAGAGAGAGAGAGAGAGAGAGAGAGGAGGGTATATACTGTAGGACTTTCAGAGCTATATATAAGTACTATATATATAAGTTGTGTCCATATATATATACAAATTGTATATACCAGAATTAAAGAAATTATATTGAAATCTATAATCTTGTTGATTTAAATTACACTAAAATCTTGTAAATTGGCATACTAATTGTTGTTTGGGAGCCACAGAGCGTGGACGTAAATTCAGGAAGACGAACGATTAAAAGTGGGGGAGAAAAACGCGAACCTTGATAAAGTGTGCATAACACAGGCATGGAAATTGCTTATATTATCTAGGATTTTGTGAAATAAGATAAAAATGCCATGTTTCTGAGTCTTGACCGACTCTACACTTCAAATATTCTCTAAATTGATAAAAAGGCAGATTTGCAACCCCACATAATAGTTTTCATGACAACAGTTCAGTGCCCTTGCAGGTCAAAGGCTTCTTTATCACACTCTGTAACTTTCACAACGTCTGCCATGCATTTTTAACTCATTGTATCACTGCTCTTTTGAATACTGAATATATTTAAATTCATACTTTGCAATTACAATCTAAAAGCAGCAATTTTCTATGAATAGTATGTATTTAAAACCTAGAACAAATACAAAAAGAAAACTACAGCTAAATATCGTATATAGATCGTGCTCTATTATTATTATTATTATTATTATTATTATTATTATTATTATTATTATTATTATTATTATTATTATTCCTCAGAAGATGAACCCCATCCATGTGAAACAAGCCCACCACAGGGGCCATTGACTTGAAATCCAAGCTTCCAAAGAACTAATAAAAGGTAAAGGGAAATACAGAAAGAAAAGATCACTTATTAAAAGAAATAAATTAACAAATTAATAGACAAAAATGTAAGTAAATTAAAATAAAATTTAAATTGTGTGAGAGTAGTAATGCGTTGCATATTCGTTCGATGAAAATGAACGTAACAATTACCAACTTATATAATTTTCATTCTGGAAAAAATCAGTTCGCTTCATACTCAACAGCAAAGGAAACTCAGTGTTGAAACACAGTCCCATATGAGAGTGACGACGCAGACCCAGAACAATTATTTTTGAAAAGCCACAAAAGGGAAAACATTTCATTTCCACAAACGAGGTCTAAAAGTGAACTGGGAATTTTTCCGGAAGCAAAATCCTCGTCAGTCTGAGATTTATTCTATGTCTGTTGCTCCTTCCATTTTCTGCTGTTGCTGTTACCTGGCGTAGAATAGAATTTAGAATTTAGGCCAAAGACCAGGCGCTGGGACCTGTGAGGTCATCAGTGCTGAAAAAGAAACTGAGAGTAAGAAGGTTTTAAAGGTGTAACAGGAGGACACCATGAATCAGTTGTTAGGAGAGATTGGCTACCTAGATGGAAGAAAGAGGATATGAACGGAGGTACAGTAAAATGAATAAAAGGGGTTACAGCTAGGGGCCGAAGGAACGCTGCAAGGACCCTTAAGTAATGCCTACAGTGCATCGCGTGAGGTGCACTGACGGCAGTAACCCCCTAGGGGGTTCCCTGGCTTAAGTAGAGGAGGTCTTCTGCAAATTAGTCCTGACAAAAACTCCGCCACAAAAGTTCTTTTGGGAAAACTTTCCTCTGGTGCTCGTACGTGCGAGAGCGTTGGTGTCTTAACTGACCACCTAAACATATCACACCGACATAAAACTGCTGTTTGTTTGTTTGTTATTTTCTTTTATATTCTACAGTGGATTTATTTCGTGGGGAACTTGAACTAAACTGGAGGTAACATTGCAATAAGAGTACGTGAATTCTTTTATAAGAGAATTTCTCAGAAAATTTTCAAAGTTAATTTAACAGTCATCTTAAAATACATTGTAGCGCCCACGTGTGCGGGCCTACACACACCTACAACCAAAATCTCCTTTATCCCGCGATGACTAACCCGCGAGAGAAAACATGCGGTCGACAGAAACACAGCTTCTCTCGTACGTCTTTTGTGCATACATCTCCATCGTCATTATTGTCACGATCTGTATATTATTACCATTGGATGTATTATTATGCCAGCTTTCCAACCATATATGCATGATCTTCAATCAAATGTTCTGTATCAGTTCGTATGTATATTTCTGTCTGTGAACAAACACAGATGCTTGAATTTAATCCCTTTCTCGACCTGTCAGAGGTCGTTGAGCTACATTGCGGCTCGCACGAGCTATTGACCTGTGTGAAAGTTTTGTAAATAAATTGTCTTATGTAATAAGACCCACCACTGGTTAGTGCTAATTCCTATACTGTTTCGGCAGTTTCACGGCCTTATCATTCCCATTAGCAGATTTTTTTTCCTCGACGGTTGGGAATGTTTATCTTTGTGATAGTGAAGTGGACACCATGACTCGACATAAGAAGAAAAGATCCGGTAGCGACCAGGCAACGCCTGAACAACCATCCCACCCATCTTCCCCTTCGCCACCTTCCTTCTCCTTTTACCTGCTACCTCCTCCTCCTCTGATGTTCTTGAACCCGCATCCTCCTCCTCCTCAACCCCCTCCCCCTCAACCGTTACCCCTTCCTCCTGCAGTCTCTGACGCAAATGAGTACCCTCCATTGCCGAAGTTTCGAGCGCTTCCTGCTGAAGGACGGACCTCGTATGCTGCAGTACTGGCTCTTCAGAAGAAAAACCCTGATATCAACATCTCTGCTCGGCCAAATCACAGAGGAGAATTCACCGTCACTCCAAAAGACCGAGCTTCTGTCGACCTCCTGAAGACCAACGCGGCATTCCAGTTACTAAATTCCAATGAGAAAATAAACAAGGCTATCATCGGTAACTACCCAGTAGAGCTCCCTTTGGACCTTCTGCTGGAGCTCCGTCATGTTGTAAACGCCGAGAGGTGCTTAACCAAATACAAAGCACCTTCATGGAAGATCCTTGCCACCTTCAGAGGACCTGTCCCAAGCCAAGTATGGCTTAGAATATGGGGATACTCCCCCACAGAGGAATACACGCCAGGGCCTCTCAGGTGCTACAGATGTAAGCGTTAAGGTCACCATCAATAACGTTGCAGAGGCCATGCAATCTGCGCCATTTGTAGCAGGAAGCATAAAAAAAGCTGTCTTGAGAAACTGAAAAAAAGGGAACCTACAACACCCAAGTGCTCCAACTGTTCTGAACGCCATCATGCGTGGTTCAAATGGGCAGTGCCCATTTAGCCCGCATTGCACAGTTGAAAGCAAGAGGCCCCCCGTATAAACCACCTTCGGTAGCAACACCTGCACCCAGACAACGACACCCCAAGAGCCAAGGGTAGAAACGACCAAACAAGTGGTTGAAGCAGCGTCTGTTTTGTGTCTATCTTAAGATAAAGGAACTCAAACTGAGCAGCCAACACCCCCAACCCCTCAATCTACTCCCAACCCAGAACCTCAGGCCTCTTCCCTTCCTCCTCAACCTACTCCTAACCCCGTCATCGAACCTCACGCCTCAAGCCCGGGAATGAAAAATAGCCACAGGTGCTTTTCTCAACTTTAGACCTCTATGAAGCCCTAATCGAAGCCGGTGATATTGCGTGAAAAAACCCAAGTAGAACCGCTAGCACTAGGAGGAAGCTGTTAGACGATCTGTTTGAAGATATCTGCTACCACCACTGCATTTCCCACGAAGGGGATATCCTCAGACAGCAGCTCCGAGACAAGTACCCTGATAGTGGTTAATAATCATTAGATTAGAAACTATCCTGTTTCTACCACTAAAGCCTTCCTTTTCCCTTTTTTTAGGCCGCCTCACGTCTAACGACTGAAATTTTTCAATTATCGCTCTAACTACCACTTAAGCTGTTACTTCTATTTGTGTTGCTTTCTCTTAAAACTTAAAAATTCTTCAATTTCCTCCATGATCGACGCTTTTTCCTATCGCTCAAAATAAGTTAAATATTAATCATAAAATTGTGTTTTTCCGATTTTTCTCCGACGATAAACATTTAATTTTCCATACTGGCTCTAAAGTCTATCCTTTCTCTCCCGATTCTTTTTTTTTTTTTTTTTTTTTTTTTTTCATGCCTTTAGGTAACGACCGAAATTTTAGGTTAGATTAGGTTGGGTTAGGCTCAAAACGCTATGTTTTTGGGGCTGGCCTACGTTTAGGATTAGTTCAAAGGTAAAACATATTGAGATTATTTTCAAGAGGATTCTGTGGTTAGTTTTTAAGATATGGCGTCCCCCTTGTTTCAGGGAAGGTCCCGAACCATAATACAATTGGGGAATAAGCTGACGGGTGCCTTAGGGCTCAAAGAGGTTTTCAACCTGGCCTATTAACCTTTCATTTCACACCATTCACTGGCACGATCATAAATCACATATAAAGTATTTACGTTCCTATTCTTAATCTCACCTGCTCATCAAAAATGACTTACGGGCTGCTCTATGAGCAAGAGCCCGTGCTGGCATAAGGCCAGCTCAATCAATAACAACAACAACATGTAAATAAATCAGTAATCTGTAGTCTCCGTATCTTACTCGTACCTCGCCTCACAGCATATTCCTTTGCTGAGATAATTCCTTGAAGAATATAACTGATTATTGTGAAGAAACTAACTTGAAAATAAAGTGAGAAGCCGTAAACAGGGAAAGACATTGGCAAAACTACTACTGAATTCATTTATGTTTTTCGAAAACTACTTTATTTCATTCATACAGTCCGATAAGTATTCCTGAATTCATTCACATTTTCCGAAAAATACTCCTGAATACATCCTTCTTATCCGTAAACTACTCATTAATTCATCCATATTTCCCAAATACTGAAAGGCGGAATCATCGTCTGTATTTACTTAATTGATATGTTGAAGTGATTTCGAATTTTGGAGGAAGTCCATTTCCAACTCAGAAGGTATTTGAGGAACTTTGTGTCCCTGAGAGACAAAGACTTATCCAAGCTTTAGTGTAAGGAACTGGAAAAGAGTTTTTGCTTGAACAAAAATACAAAGCCGATGGAGACTCGAGGAAATATACAAAGTAATTTGTGTTTATATCAGCCGCAATTGACAAGCATAATCACAGTATCATAACAGCCCTTCGATTGGTCTATTCCAAAATCAGTAATTACTGCAAAGGTGGTTTACGGAATGAGGTAATTAGCAGAAACTGCTTTTAATGTAATTATTGAATCACCGATATTTTTGCTGCTGTAAATTGCAGCTGATGTGATCACTCCAATGACATCGGTTTTGGGAATGCCCAGATAACAATGATTCTCGTTCTGCTCAGAAATTCACATGTTTTTGTTAAATTGCTGTATATTAAAATTCCACAATTGTATCAATAAACTGTATTATCTTCAAAGGCTAAAAGCAAAGACTTTCCAACGCCTGAACGGGTGATCCTCTCAGTTCAGGTGTTCGAAAGTGCTTCTATCTGTTACAAATAACAATAATTAATATTAATATATATATATATATATATATATATATATATATATATATATATATATATATATATATATATATATATATATATATATATATATATATATATATATATATATATATATATATATATATATATATATATATATATATATATATATATATATATATATATATATATATATATATATATATATATATATATATATATATATATATATATATATATATATATATAAACCTTTCACACTAGATTGAGGTGATCAGTTTCCTGTTACCACTGCATAGTAAAATAAAAGAACTAAACTACTAAACACCTTTTATTCTTCTAACGAACAATACCACAGAGACTGAAAAAAAAATTCCATTCTCTCTCTCTCTCTCTTGCTCTCTCTCTCTCTCTCTCTCTCTCTCTCCTCTCTCTATGCTCCACAATAATGAAAGTAAAATGCAAGCCATCACCGTCTGAATTTTCCTGATCGAATACTTAAAAGCACAACGACCGCCATTAATCGGTAATTAGAAGGTAATATAATGTCTTAGGTAAAGAAAACAAGTTCCAAAACACTAATTCTTTCTCAAGTCTTAATGGAATCGTATCGAAAACTTTGGCGTTGTAAATAGTTTGCGGATTAATGGTCTTGCAGTTTTCATTATCTCAGTTGGTGTGTGTGTGTAACGTTTCATACATGAGAAACTCAACGGTTTTTAAACTTTTGACTTGGCTTTGGGGTAGACAATCAATCATCAGCCATGGCATTCTTGCCTAATTGATTCGATTCTTGACAGAATCGGAGGTGTCTGTTATGTTTTAGGAGATGTTGGTGTGGCTTTGTTTGTGTGTGTATTAGTCTATAACACCCATTTGCTTTGAAGCAATTTTGATTACAACATTATTTCTTGAGACCGCCTCTCTGACCGAAAAACTGTTTTCAGACCTCTAGAATGTAAATTTACTTTATATGCATATATATATATATATAAGAATATATATATATATATATATATATATATATATATATATATATATATATATATATATATATATATACTTTTCATAGATTGAGGTATAGTTTCCTATTATATATAAAATAAAAGAACTAAACTACTAAACACCTTTTATCTTCCTAACAAAAAATACCACAGAGACTGGAAAAGCCATTTGCTCTCTCTCTCTCTCTCTCTCTCTCTCTCTCTCTCTCTCTCTCTCTCCCGTGAGAGTAACAAGGCCATCACGTTCTGAATTTTCCTGCGTATCGTCGAATACTTCAGCACAACGACCGCCATTACTCGGTAATTAGAAGGTGTAATGTCTTCAGGTAAAGCAAGAAGTAGTTCCACAACACTAATTCCGGTCTCAAGTCTTTCTGGAATCGTATCGAAAACTTTTGCTTTGTTAATAGTTCGCGGATTAATGGTCTTGCAGAGTTCATTATCTCAGTTGGGCTCAGCGCTTCTGAGAAACTCAGGTTTGCAGTTGCTAGAATTAAATTGCTTTCTCAAGTGTATTGAATATCCAGATTTTTATAGAACACAGAACAAAATCATTTTCCTGAGGCCGTATAAAAATGTTTATAGAATGTAAAATATATATATATATATATATATATATATATATATATATATATATATATATATATATATATATATATATATATATACTAACAAGACTCATTCAAATTGGATGGTATCTAGTGGAGATATTTATTCAAAAGCATTCCAGTTTGAATGAGGTCCGTTAGTAATTGTACTAATGCACAGAACAATTGTGTATGTGATAAAGTTAATATATATATATATATATATATATATATATATATATATATATATATATATATATATATATATATATATATATATATTATTTGTGTATGTATATGTATATGTTACCCATACAGCTTAGGTGAATGAAGGAAAGTAGCAGGGGTTGTCTATAAAGTCCACGACGGGAATGTGTGTGAAAGAACTGTTGAGCCAACTATCTTATATGGCAGTGGAGTGTGAACAATGAATGTGAATGGAAGATACATGAGCTGGCTTTACCGCACCAGTTTGAGAGTCATTGTTTATAAAATATTACTTTAGTTGAAAATAGGCATAATAATGCTTCCTGAATATGCAGGTTTATCAATACAATAATAAAATATTTAGATATGTAGGTTTATTAATACAAAAACGAAATACACTTTGTAACATCAAAGACAGTCCAGTAACTTTAACAATCCCTTTATTCCTCAACACTTCCCTGCAAGTATTCGAGATTCAGTTCCGTGAGATACTCGAACATTCAATTTCATTCTCCCGATTGCCTTTTGATGGAATGTTCTCTCTCTCTCTCTCTCTCTCTCTCTCTCTCTCTCTCTCTCTCTCTCTTCCAAGTGATGAAACACCTGACTAAATCTAAGCTCTCTTTGTTTATTTCTGTTTAGATGAATGCAGGGAAGCAACAAAGACAGGAAGAATAAAAAATACCGGGAATCAGAAAGAACAGAACTCATGTTGAAAGCGTTTGTTTATGAGTCGTGTAATGGAGGGAAACAAACAAAGGCAGATCCTACACAAAGGGGGAATTTAAACCCCGCAAATGGACACCCAACATCCCCCCCTTTTCCTCCTCCCCTAACTTTACCTTAAGGGACAAGATGGGATTCGCTAGAAATGCAATGAAGGTGAGTTCTCCAGGCAGGTTTTCTTATTAAGGTCGAAACTAACAGTATTCTCTCTTTCTTTAAAACTGGCATAATACAGTCTACATTTCGCCTTTGCTTTCATTAAAGTTATATTGAAGATGTTCTCATATTTCTCAAAATTATTCCCAAAAGCTGAAGGACTTATAAGGTTCCAAAAATCTAAATATTTTCATTTGTATGAAGAGAGGAAGAAAACGAGAGTGATATGACAAGTTAAAAGTAGAGGGTAGTGTAGATGCTGTATCATTGGTACAGATATTGCGAGGCCCCTCCGACTGTGTATTGCATCAAAAGATTTGAAATAAACATTATCGGATGGTAAATTACTGGGATAACTGAGAGAGAGAGAGAGAGAGAGAGAGAGAGAGAGAGAGAGAGAGAGAGACAGAGAGAGAAGACAGAACAGAAAGAGAGAGAGATAGAGAGAATGCAAGAAAGAGAGACAGAGAGAGAGAGGCAGAGAGAAGAAAGAGCAAGACAGAGAGAGAGAGAGAAAAGAGAGAGAGAGAGAGAGAGAGAGATATGGGCGGGGGAGAGAAAAAAGTAAAAAAAACAGAGAGAGAGAGAGAGTTTACTCATCTCTCCCAGCAAAAGCAAACACTCCCTAATGAGCCGTGAAGGAACGACCCCGCCCTTTGCATTCCACCTCATTAAGAGCAGATTCAGTTGTGTCTCCACAAGAGACGCCTCAGTCAGCCCTTGTGAATAAACGTTCTCCTCTTCAGTCACTTCCTCTCTCTATCTGGTTCGTTTTCAAACTCTTGCTTATTACTGACCTTTCGTTTAATTAATTATAAATCGTTAAGCAAATGTATGGAATAATAAAGGCTAGCTTGTGTATTTCAGCTTAGAATCGTGTATCCGCTTTCGTTCTATTTATTATAAATTGCTAATTAAATGTATGGAATTAAGACTAATGATGTTCTCTAAATTAGAATCGTATATTTGCAAATGAGTGAATGAAACTTCGTTTTGAGCTGGTCCGCTGATATAGTGGTTAGTGTCGTGGAATTCCACCCAGATGTCGCGGGTTCACGTCTCCCCCAGGGCGATGAAAAATCAATGACTCTGTATCATGATCAGTTACTGCTGCAGTGTGGGTGGGGTCTGCGGTGGGAGGTTGAAACCAACATTCTTTGGAAGCTTGAATTTCAAGTCAATGGCCCCTTTGGTGTGCTTGTTCCATCTGAATAGGTTTCATCTACCGAAATAATAATAATAATAATAATAATAATAATAATAATAATAATAATAATAATAATAATAATAATAATAATCCAATGAGGAAATAAAAAGTGGAAATTGTAATAATCATAGGAACACTAGGCACGATCCCAAGACCCCTGAGAAAGAATCTGGAAAAACCAGATGCCGAAGTAGCTCCAGGACTCATGCAGAAGAGTGTGCTACTAGGACCAGCGCACATAGTGAGAAAAGTGATGGACTCCTAAGGAGGCAGGATGCAACCCTGAACCCCACATTATAAAAACCACCCGGTCGAATAGGATGACTGTGAACCAGACTCCCCCCAAAAAAAAAAATAAAAATAATAATAATAATAATAATAATAATAATAATAATAATAATAATAATAATAATAATAATAATAATAATTCAATCAAATTGACATTTGCATTTTTCACCAAAATGGACGTCATTCGTTCAGCAATGGTAATCTGGGTTCAAAAGCTTGATGGCCGTTGGTCCAGAAGAAATGTCTACATTAACAAACTGAAGCAAATGTATGAATATGTATTTGATGATTGTTAAAGATTATTTCAGCAGATTTGTATATGATTGAATGCTTTAGCAGATTTAGTTAGTTGAATCAATATTTTCAGTTTCATTATGATGTTTGTATCAATTCATTTGATGCTTCATACACGTATAGATGTACGATTTATTCCAAGTTTGCTGAGCACATTAATGGGCCTTCTTATCCCACCAGTGTGTTTCTGCTGTAGTTGATAATATCATGTTTCCACTTTTACCCTCCTCGAATGGTGTCATAAAACATCTGCTCTCTTTCCTGTCCTTTCCACAGTTCATTAAATACATTTAAAGACCCATTCTTTCCAACCCATTCACTGCCTTCTACTCCCTTTACACATACTATTTTGATCATTACTCCATCTATATTGTTTACAATTCAAAGTTTGGTGTATCGGTAAAATGAAAAGCTTAGGAATCTTTACACAGTTTTCAAGGGATCTATACAAATTCAATAAAATATAGAATTTAGATCAAAGGCCAAGCGCTGGGACCTATGGGGTCATTCAGCGCTGAAAGGGAAATTGAGAGTTAAGAAGGTCACAATGGTACAATAGGAGGAAAACCTTGCACAGTTACACTATGAAACAATTGTTAGGAGAGAGTGGAAAGCAAAATGGAAGAAAGGGAATAAGAACGGAGGTACAGTAAAAGGAATGATAAGGGTTGCAGCTAGGGTCTGAAGGGACGCTGCAAAGAACCTTAAGAAATGCCTAAAGTGCACCATATGAGGTGCACTGACAGCACTACCCCCTTACTGGGAACATGGGACAATAGCTTGATATCGATATCTATAGCTAAAAAAATACTGAATGTCTACAATTTCCAGAGAAGCGAAAAATGATGGAAAGGAACTAACAGGTGCGACAGAGTGACGGTTTCTCTGCAAATATTTTCCTCCTAAAACTAAAACCTCTTTTCCTGGAGGTCCTTTCTGGTGCAACTCCAAAACTTGTTTTAACCCCCCAGAAAAAGAATATTGACGCTGCTCCAAAAATTACTGGGAAAAGTCTTCATAAAAGTTAAGGCGAAAAATCTCTTCAAGGAGACACCACACGAGATCGTTCTTCGCTTCAGTGGAATGTGACAAATTCTTTTTTCTTTTTTATTTGCCTTCTTGGGGAAGTTCGTACTACAAGTTGCAGGCTTAAGGAAGCCGCGAGTCTCTTGGTAAAACGATTTAAGATAAGTCTTTTATCGGACCTTTCTAATATTTTATATATGATGATTTATTTCTTGGAAAATAGTTATTATTATTATTATTATTATTATTATTATTATTATTATTATTATTATTATTATTATTATTATTATTATTCAGAAAATGAACCCTAATCATATGGAACAAGCCCACCACAAGGGCCATTGGCTTGAAATTCAAGTTTCCAAAGAATATTGTGGTGTTCATTCGAAAGAAGCAACAGAAGGCAAAGGGAAAAACAGAAAGAGGAGACCAGGTATTAGAAAAACAGAAAAATTAGTAGATTAATGAAGTTAAGATAGTAAAGATTCTATTTGGGTATGGTAAGCTGTCTTCAATTCGACTTCTAAATTACAAAACTAAATAAGCAAACTAGTCGATACTAAACATATTTAATAAAATCCCATGCTGCATGATCTGATAATTAATAAATAAACATATAATAAGCACCAGCATCTTCCCTCCAAAAACCCTCATTGAAAGGAAACGGTTGAAGATTTCTGAAAGCTCTCCGTTCAAAGATTCTTAAGACACGACGCAATGTCTCCCAAATAATACATAAAGTTGACCAGAAAAGTTTTTAATACGACGGTTTCCGAGACACAAAAGAGAAACCCTCTTGTGATTTAAATAAATAATTCAGTGGGACGGGAGTAGATTATGAAGAAAATCTTGATCACTCGCTTTTCATTATTCATTTGTTATTCCTGAAAAGGAGGTCTCTGGGGGAATATGGCTTCTTCAATGGATGCTGATCCGGATTAGGAATTACAAATGGATGTTCTGGTTTTCTCAATGATATTTAGCATAAGGCAAAGGAGTAGGTGTAATCACCTGTTTTGCCTCTTGAAGAATATCAGAGTCCTGATGAACGGAAAGACATACATATATACTTACGCACATACATATTGAATACACACATATTGACATACACACACATATATATATATATATATATATATATATATATATATATATATATATATATATATATATATATATATATATGTATGTATATATATAAACTGTAATCTCCAACAAGCATAAAGAATTGCAGTTAATATATTCACAAGAGACAAAACACAAAGGCAAAACGACCTGATATGTATATACAGCCATCCCCTGCATCTGCAACATACTGTATATATCCACAGCATTTTACGACGAAGTGAAAGCTAAAAGGAATAACAGGTGAAAGGAATAACGGAGGTTATCCGAAGGTAATTCGGAGTTGTGCTTATTCTAAGGACCAGCAATAAACAGCCAAATATCCCCATTACAGGAATAACAACGAAGAGAAAGGCTTCGTGACATTATCCCATTCTTCTGAGCCAACTTCATTGTGAATATATTCTATCCAATGCAGACTAATCTTTATCAATTGGCAGAATATTCACTAAATTTCATTGAAGAAGAAGTCGTGAGTGAAAACAGGGACTTTGAACAATGTACTTTCGTAGTTTATAAACTATTTTAAAAAGTACTTGTTCAAAGTCCTTTCAAAGTCCCCGTTTAATCTCCTTCTGACGTGGATTTTGTGACTCTTCTTTATGAAGATGAGGTTTTAGAGTTTCCTTTTTTATTAAGGCGTATGGTATGAATCTGGCTGAGAAAGTACAAGCAGTGAAGATGGTAGGAATCAATCGCTTAGAGAAATAGATATATAATAAGTTTAGACTCCATCTCTCACGATATAGGCCAAAGAGGGTTAATAAACATGGTTAAAAATTATGAGACAAATAAGAAGCCAATTTTCTACTATGCACTTGACTTGCATGCGGGAGTGA
>NC_089755.1:12680201-12695201 GCF_040412425.1 Macrobrachium rosenbergii
CAATAAGCACGACCTTGAGCATAAGAAGACGGTCGCACTGAAACAGTTGACAGAACTATAATTCGAGAGAGAGAGAGAGAGAGAGAGAGAGAGAGAGAGAGAGAGAGAGAGAGAGAGAGAGAGAAAGGACTGGCACGTACTGAGTCCAGAGGAAAAGGAACTTTTCCTCGGCCCTTGTGACGGGGATCATTTCCCAGGGCTATAAATTTCATTTACTGAGAAACATTTCTGCGCTCACACACACACCCACACACACACCCACACACATACACACACACACAGAGAGAGAGAGAGAGAGGAGAGAAAGAGAGAGGGGGAGAGAGAATGTCACGGCCAAGGAAGGAGAATGGATGGGAGCTCTTTGGTCCCGTTCCTTCTGCTCTTACCCTTTCCCTTACCCTTGCTCTTCCCTTTAGGCTTACCAAAGATTTACCCTTAGCCTTACCCTTAGCTCTTGCTTTTACCTTGCCCTTGATTTTACCATTACCATTTCCTTGCCCTTACCTTTTCCCCATTTCATTTGAAACTTGAAAGATTATTGCCTTTTCCATTTGCCTTACTATTTAGTTGACCTTACCCTTTTTACCTTTACCATTTCCTAGCCCTTATTTCTTGCCCTTAACATTTCCCTTGCCCTTACCCTTGCCCTTTCCTTTACCATTCCCCTTGCCCTTACCCTTTCATTTACCATTTCCCTTGCCCTTACCCTTTTCTTTACCATTTCCCTTGCCCTTACCCTTGCCCTTATCATTTCCATTGCCCTTACTATTTCCTTTGCCCTTACCCTTTCCTTTACAATTTCCTAATCATTTCCATTCCATTCCCTTACTATTTCCCTTGCCCTTACCCTTTCGCTTACCATTTCCTTTGCCCTTACCCTTTCCCATTTCCTTGCCCTTTACCCATTTACCTTTTCCTTTTTCCTTAACTTGCCCTTACCTTTCCTTTACCATTTCCCTTACCCTTACCATTTCCCTTACCAGTTATCATTTCCCTTGCCCTTACCATTTCCCTTTTACCCTTGGCTAATTTCTTGCCCTTTTACCTTTAGCCTTGCCATTACATACCCTACCTTTGCCCTTCGCTTACCTTTGCCCTTGCTTTACCCTTACCATTTTCCTTGCCCTTGCCTTTACCTTTTAGCCTTATTAACTTTCCTTACCCATAAGATTGCACTTACCCATCCTTGCCCTTTGCCTTACCCTTTTTCTTACCCTTACCTTCCCCTTACCCTTGTTCTTATTCTTACTTTCTCCTTACCCTTGCCGGTACCACTGACTCGCCCTTAGCTTTTACCTTACTCTTAAGCTTGTTCTTACCCTTAACTATACTTCTACCTTTAACCTTAACCATACTCTTACTCATGCCCTTGCCTAGCCTTACCCTTAGCCTTACCTGTGTCTTAACCTGACCCTTACTTTTACCATGCCCTCACCTTTGCCCCTACCCCTACCTATGTTGTTACCTTAGCTCTGCCCTTGCCCTTTAGTCTTCCTTTAAAGATTTTGTGATAATGGCGGAAATATTACAGCGATATTTCTCTGAGTTATTAATGACATTTCCTTTCCAGTTACACTTTAATTACATGAAAATATATTTCCACATCTTTATGACGGCAGTCCCCAGGTATTTCTGACGCAGCTTCAACCAGAATTTCCGTCTTAGATTTGTAACCAAAAACAGATTCAATTTCACTTTGACCTGAACCAGAAGGCTCTGGGAAAAGGTACATTCCATTATGGTATTTATGGGAGCGATGGAAATGGTAATGGTAATATTCATACCAGGAAAATATTAAATGTCATTTCATACTTTATGTTTAGAAGTTTAACTAATATTTAAGGAACAAATTTCAAGGATCAGAATCTGTCAAATTTGATGTCACCAAGAAGTGCTTAACAGATTATGGGTTGCTGATTAACTAATTAACCTTAACATTTATATCAAGACAAAGAAAAGGGAATGACTTAATTGCTAATAAATGTAATTTGTTCTTTCAAACCTTGAAATGTAATCGATGATTACATTCAACATGGTAGTATTTACCGCTGAACTTGAGGTTACGTTCCACTCGAAGTCCTGAAGACCTTTCTAAGCGTCTACGGTATTCATTATCTATCTGTCCATCTATCTATCTATTGAGAGAGAGAGAGAGAGAGAGAAGAGAGAGAGAGTTCTTTTCATCTATGATGAATTGTATATTGATTCTCTTTCTCCCTTCTTGAGGTTTGGAAATAGCCAATAAATATTAATATATTATATATTAATCTCGTATTTTGCAGCAATGGATAGTTTTAAATCAAGAAAGAAAGAGGGGAAGAGGAGGAAGGAGGTTACAGGAAAAGACGAGAGGGAAGTCATGTATATTATCCATCTCCATTCCACATTACATAAAGAAAACAAATTAGAATCTTCTTTTACAATTTTCCGTCGAGACCCTCATTGACATTTTAGAGAATTAAATCTTGTGAATTGTGAATAAAAGACTCCCAAGAGATTATCTCCAAGTGGATTTTCATCACCTTTGGGCTTCAAACGTCCTTGGGAAACATGAGAGAGGGATACTCCTGTTTGCAAAGTCCTTCACAGGAGAGAGATGGAAGGCTGGTTTTGAGTGCAAGGTCAGATTTCTCCTTCATGAATCGGTTGAGAATGAAAAAGTATCAAAGGATTTGAAGGTAATTAAAACTCTCTCTCTCTCTCTCTCTCTCTCTCTCTCTCTCTCTCTCTCTCTCTCTCTCTCTCTCTCTCTCTCTCTCTCTCTCTTTAGGGGAAAAAGTAGCGTCAGAGTTTACACTGGTGCTTTTTGACTTTAAGTACAGCTGTTCATTCCATTCTGGAGTGAATTATTTCCAATTTATTGTAATTTTGTAGGCATGTACGAAATAGGTGCAAAATATAAACCTAATCCCACCGAGAAAAAGGCCAGATATATATTTTTTGGCAAGTTGACAAAACATGCGATGCACTTTTTTTTTTTTAACTCAAAGAGTTTTTGTTCTTGCCACAAACCCAAATCTATTGTTCTGCTTTTGGAGTTTATTTGCATATGCAAATGAAATTGCTATACATATATTTCATATTTTTATTACCGTAAGTTGAAACTGATATCACTATAGAGTTACAATACGTATCAACAGATAGAACTATTATTCATTTAAGTTATTTTTTAATAATTTGGAATTGACATCACTATTGAGTTTGGAACCCACAATTTTTGGGGGTTCTCTCAAGTGGAGAAAAATGGGTCAGGATTTTCAAACTAGCAATGCTTACAGAGAAGAAAAAAAAACTGATAAAAACCCAAAGGAATCAGGGTAATAGATAAAAGAAAAACCAAGAATATTGAAAGCATGTGTGTACAACACTTACGATATTCCCTGTTTTATGTTATGTCAAGAATTACCGTTGATTCAACATACAAAACAAGTAAAAAATTCGCCGCAGCTTCTTTGTTGGTACCTATATCGATGCCAGAAGTACGATCATGGCTAAATTTAACCTTAAATGAAATAAACACTACTGAAGCTAGAGGACTGCAATTTCGTATGTTTGATGACTGGAGGGTGGGATGATCAACATACCAATTTGCAGCCCTCTAGCTCAGTAGTTTTTAAGATCTGAGGGCGGACAGAAAAAGTGCGGACGGACAGACAAAGCCATCTCTATAGTTTTCTTTTACAGAAAACTAAAAGCCTAATTCCTTCAACATCTCTACAGGCCTTCATCACGCCCATTACCCTTGTTTTAATACACAGCCTCTCCAACTTTTTCAGAACTGTTATATGTTTTGCCCGGGATACAAAAATGAAGCTGTCATTTTATCCTATCCATATAGCCCTTTGGCTTTTCCGAATGTAAACAGACAACAGACACCTACTTTGCTCTCGAGACTTCAAAGTTAAGGCTATCCTCAAACACAGACTTCTCTTGGGCCAAAATGTCTCTGAAACCTGACGAAGGACATCAGTTTTCATGAAGAGTTTTGAAGCGAGAATAATCATACACATTCTCGCCTGGGTGAGAATTTCGTTCTCAGAAAACCTTTTGTTCTCTGAGACTGTCAACTGGAACCAAAATTACACGAACGCTCTAATCAAGGAACTAATCAGGATCATCATACTATAATAGTAATCCTCGTAGGTGGGTAGTGCCCTCAGTGCACTGTAAGCATTACTTAAGGTTCTTCGCGGCGTCCCTTAGGCCCCTAGTTGCAACCCCTCTCATTCCTTTTACTGTACCTCCCCTCATATTCCCTTTCTTCCGTCTTACTTTCCTCAACCCTCTCCTAACAATTGTTTCAAAGTGCAACTGCAAAAAGTTTTCCTCCTGTTACACCTTTCCAACCTTTTTACTGTCAGTATCCGTTGCAATGCCGAATGACCTCATAGCCCCCAACGCTTGGCCTTTGGCCTAAATTCTATATTTTGTTCTATGTTATCACAGTAATAATAATGATTCGTGATATTTCTATAGTTTCCGCTTTAAGTTTTTCATGTGGCAATCCAAGAACTCATTCCAAAGCCATGTGATGTTTGTTGCTGCCTTTTGCCATCCAGACAGACGAATGAAGTGAGGAACTGAAGTCTTTTGACCAAAAACATAATTTTCCGTTTTATATGAACACTCCTTCATTCGCCAAAGAGAATATTCATGGAATAATCACCATAAAAGTGAATTTATATAAGTTAGTATTATATAGTAAAACTAATGCCAATCCGAACTTGTCGGACAATATTTTTCCTTGGATACTGGAAAAAATTAATTTGTTGGAAAAAATTAATTTGTTGGAAAAGAATAAAAATCTTATAAATTTGAAGAATTCATTAAAAAAATGTAACTAAATATCGTTGGGTAAACAAGGGATTAGGGATCGAAAATGAAAAATTTTTCTGCTCAGACAGATGGCCTCTTCATCTCCCCAAAGTTTCAGGTAGCTAATTTCTTCATTAATCAGTAAACAAAAGTCTTTCATGAAAGGGTAATTAAATGATTTAATAGGGAATAGAATGGAACTTTTATTTTAGGTCAAAGGGCATTTGCGTTTACGGAATCAGGAATTTGGATCAAACGAGAATTCTGTCCGAAATGAGAATGTGGTTGAGAATGCCAAAAAGGTGGAAAGTGTTTTTAGGTAGAAAAACATTTTCTTCTCTTATCGAAACAATTGTTAGGAGAGAAGGCTGAAGAAAGTCAGATGAAAGAAAGAGAGTATGAACGGAGGCACAGTAAAAGGAATGAAAGAGGTTGCAGCTAGGGGCCATGGAAGGGACGATGCCAAAGCCCTTAAGTAATGTCTACAGTGCTCCGCATGATGTGCACTGACGGCACTACCCCCCTACGGGTTTGGAGTTACTCTGAGAGCTTTTGTGGGTGGGGGGGAGGGGGGGAATTTGACTCTGCGATTGAGGTTTAGACTCAATAATGAAATGGAAAAGACTGAAAATAAATGAAGATATTATTGATAAACGAGGGAGATTTGTTCACGTGAAATGTAAAATTAAATTATTCTTATCAAAGCATTATCAAAGTGATTCTCAATTTATTTATTTATTATTATTATTATTATTATTATTATTATTATTATTATTATTATTATTATTATTATTATTATTATTATTATTATTTAGAAGATGAACTCTTATTCATATGGAACAAGCCCACCACATTGCCCATTCATCGAAATTCAAGAAGCTTGCAAAGAATATGAAGGTGTTCATTAGAAAGAAGTAACAGAAGATAAGTGGAAATACAGAAAGAAGAGACCAATCATTAAAAAAAAATAGTAAATAAATAGATAAAATATAAGTAAATAATTAAAATATAAGGAGAATCGTATTAGGGTAGTAATGCATTGCATCTTCGCTTATGAGTTTCGAGCGGGACGCGTGAAATATCTGAATTAATGAATTATTCTTAATGAATGCTTTAATTAGATGTCATTTTTTCATAAAGAATTTAAAACTGCCTCGTCATTTGATGCGTGTGATTAATAACACTGCAAACTCGACCTTTTTTGTTTTTGTTTTCTGTTTTTTCTTCCTCTGAAGCGACATAAACAATGTTGCTTCGAATTCTCGATACGTAGCGCTCTGCCGTAGGAGGTATTTGAAGGGAATCGGTGCAATTTGCATATTCATAGAATATGCCATAAATTTCTTCAGCTGAAACGTCATCTCGGAAAGGCCTCTCCAACCTGTGACTCTGTTATTATTCATCATTCATTTTTCACTGGATTTGATTTGGAAAAAGGAGCTGTAGATAGATTTGCTTGCTTTTTTACTTGCTTTGCTTACCTGCTTGCTTTGCTTGCTTGCTAGATTGCTTGAATGATTGGTTGCTAGATTGCTTGCTTTGTTTGTAATTACTTGCTTGATAGATTTGCTTGCTTGATACATTTCCTTGCTTGATAGAATTGCTTGCTTGATAGATTTGCTTGTTTAATAGCATTGCCTGATAGAATTGCTTGATTGATAGATTTGCTTGTTTAATAGAATTGCTTGCTTGATAGATTGTTTGCTTGATCGAATTACTTGCTTGCTTGATATATTTGCTTGTTTGATAGATTTGTTTGCTTGATAGAATTGCTCGCTTGCTTGATAGATTTGCTTGCTTGATAGAGCTGCTTGTTTGATAGATTTGTTTGCTTGCTTTCTTGATAGAGAATTGCTTGCTTGCTTGAAAGATTTGCTTGCTTTCTTGATAGATTTGCTTGCTTTGCTTGATAGATTTGCTTGTTATTTACTTAGATTTGCTTGCTTGATATAGATTTGATTGTTTGCTTGCTTGGCTTGAAAGATTTGCTTGCTTGTTTTTTGCTGGCTTTCTTGAGAGATTTGCTTGCTTGCTTGATTGCTAGATTTGGTATATTTGCTTGCTTGCTTGATAGATTTGCTTGTTTGCTTGCTTGCTAGATAGATTTGCTTGCTTGTTTGCTTGCTTGCTAGATAGATTTGCTTGCTTGTTTGCTTGCTCACTTGGCTTGATTGATTTGCCTTCTTGATATATTGCTTGCTTGCTTGACTCAAGATTTGCTTGGCTTGATAGATTTGCCTTGTTTAGATTTGCTTGCTTACTTGCTTTCTTTTGAATATTTATTTACTTCATTTATTTATTCATTCATTCATTCATTTCCGTTCATACAAAGTCCTGACACGTCGACGTAAAGATTAAAGCATCAGAATCTCAGTCCACATTGTCCATCCATTCACATTCCTCTGGTTTACGGAACACCCATTCACAGTTCTCCTGATATATTGAGCATCGTTGACATTTGCATATTGATGCGGCTGACCATAAATATCACAAGATGAGATTTCATCTCACAGACGCTCAGACCAGCATCTTGTTCCTTTTCGATCACGCAGATCTTTCGCAGGCGGATTCAGAAGGAAATATTTCAGGGACAGAGTCGAAGGAAATTTTTAATCTTTTTAGCAGGGAGGTCGATGTGTTTGGAAGATTGTTACCCTGAATATTACTTCAATATTATTATAAGTCCTATTAAAGGTAAAGGCTTTAGAAAGATGTAGGCGCAATGTGAAGAACAGTCTTCGCAGGAACAGATTTCAGGAAGAGGGAGTGAATCGTGAAATTTAGGCTGAAAAGATTCATTTTACGTTACCAACAAATGAGTTATCTACTGCCTTATTTGACGAACAAGAACTTAATAATAATAATAATAATAATAATAATAATAATAATAATAATAATAATAATAATAATAATAATAATAATAATAATAATAATAATAATAATAATAAACTGAATATAATAATAATAATAATAATAATAATAATAATAATAATAATAATAATAATAATAATAATAATAATAATAACTGCTATCATCATTATTATTAGGTTGCCAAAATTTTCAAGACACAAAGCACCTTTATTGCCCTCGTTCATTACAACTTTTGGTTTATTTCTCTCCATTTCATACAGCATCTGTTATTTTTTTAACTCCTTTTCTACATTATCCTACAGTAATACCTCTGGAACATTCAGAACAAACGCCTCTTTGTGTCAAAGAACAACAGTTTCAAAATTCCCTTCATGTAATAAGAATATTTTCCCTTTGGTCATACATATAATGGACTTATTTCATAAATGCTAATATCACTCATTTAGCAACTGTCGTGTTATTTTTCAGCATTTGCTTAAGAAAATAAAGTCAGCAAATTCTTATAAATCTTCGTGAACAAATATATCAACACAACAGACATCCACTTAGCTTCTATTCTATTCTATTGGAACTCCAGAAGTTCAAGCAAAGATGCAGTGCATTAATAAATACCCTAATGCAGTTCAACTTCTATTCTAATATTGTTAATTTATCTGCTTTTCTAATAACTGATGTCTCCTCTTTCTGTACTTCCCATTACCTTCTCTGACTTCTTTCGAATGAACACCATATTCATTAGAAGCTTGAATTTCAAGTCATTGGCTCCTGTGGTGAACTTGTTCCATAAGAATGGGGTTCATCTTCTGAATAATAATAATAATAATAATAATAATAATAATAATAATAATAATAATAATAATAATAATACAGAGTCGAAGATATCAGCTGTTTCGCAGAGTCCTGTCGGACCGAAACTTGGCAGAGGATCTGAGCATCGTGTGAGGCTTTCGAATCGAACAGATTACAGTGTTCTCAAATGGGTTGGAATTGTAACCAGAGAACATTTCTGTCCAGAATTCTATCAGCTAATTCGCTTACTACACCCGGCCACTCTGGTAACAGAATAGGACAATTTATATTCTTGCTATCTTTCTTTAAATCTTCAGCTGAAAGCCCTCATGGCCTGTAGTGTCAACAGACTATAAACCCAAAAGGCTCCAAAGGGAAATCAACTTGCAGAGAGAGAAAGAAGTTACAGTAAAAAGTAAAATATAAATAAATAAGAGGGAATAGAAAATAAAACCGATACACCTGAATACAGGAGACTTCAGCAGCAGCAGAGAGCAGGAACGAATTTGCTCCTCACTTAAACATTTAGAGATCAGAAGATTCCACAACTGAGCAAGGCAAACTATTCCACATTTTAGTTGTAGCCAAGACAAAACTCCTGGAATAAATCTCCCATTCTAACATGACAAAGAACCCAGTCCCTACCGACGAACTGATCTACAAAAACACGAGTGAGACAACTTGATGATTCTGCGCCACTGGTGGAAATATTAACAAACTATAATTTGTTCCCCGAATTCAGTTACTTATTCTTCAACATCCTCGGAGTTCCCAAACTGAATTTGAGTTTCATTAACCTAAAACTCACTCGTTCGCGATTTAATTAATGAAGTGCAAGCCATATGAAACTCCACTTTCAACTTGAATCTGAATGCTTGTGAGAAGTTATGTGGTACATTATGAATAATGGTCCTTTTTCTTTATTTGGGGAATTTTATGGGAAACATTTGCATGTTTGGAAAGCATAATGTTATATTCTAAATCATTTCTGGTGAAATCTAGGATAACGCGCTTAAATACTGTGAGAGAGAGAGAGAGAGAGAGAGAGAGAGAGAGAGAGAGAGAGAGAGAGAGAGAGAGAGAGAGAACACGAAGAACAAGAAGATGAAGAGAGAGGAACACGAAGAACAAGAAGATGAAGAGAGAGAGAGAGAGAGAGAGACAAGAAGAAGAAGAAGAAGAAGGAGAAGAAAATGAGGGAGTCCTTACAGTTCCAAATTTAGTATATGTACTGCCGAAGCAAGTACAAGAGAGAGAGGAGAAGAAGAAGAAGAAGAAGAAGAAGGAGAGAGAGAGAGAGAGAGAGAGAGAGAGAGAGAGAGAGAGAGAGAGAGAGAGACGGGGAAGTAATACACTGTAAAAATACAAAGACAAATGGGCAATATACCCTTCGTGTGAGGATCAGAGAAGTCTCTTTAGTTCCTCTGTACCCAGAAGAGAGGTTCAAAGAACAACTTTTATCCTTTGTTCTCTATCGTTTATTGTCTGTCCCTTTTCCTAACTTTGTAGCGATGACAGACAAAGGAAGACAAAAAAGGCTTCTACATAAAGACAACTCGGATGCTTCCTTTGGGGGAAAAGTTCATTTCGCCCGTTTTGATTTTCTTTGAAAGAAACTAGAAGGAAGTTGGTATTAAAATTGTGGGTATTGAATGTCTCTTCTGAGGGATAGAATGTTACGAGAAACAGAAATATATAAACTGAATATTGAAAGAAAGATTGCTAATTATAAAATACTTACTCGAGAAACGAAATTCTCTCTTTATCTCTGATTAACAAAACATCTCACATTATTATTATTATTATTATTATTATTATTATTATTATTATTATTATTATTATTATTATTATTATTATTCAGAAGATGAACCCTATTCATATTGAACAAGCCCACCAAAGGGCCATTAGCTTGAAATTCAAGCTTCCAAAGAATATGGTGCTCATTAGGAAGTAAGAGAAGGTAAAGGGAAATACAGAAAGAAGAGATCCCACTTATTAAAAAGAAAAAAAAATTAATAAATAGATAACAATAGACAGAATAGGTAAAAATGTATTAAAATGCAAGGAGAATTCGTCATTATCCGGACGTCGCAGATATAACCATTGAATCGTAACCCGATGTCCACATCTCGATTCCCAAAATCCATCGGCCCACCAAAGGCGCCTCATCAAATGGACCAATCAGAGGCTGCCACCTGTGCCCATACTGCCCCACCTGAATACCCAATGTAGCTCTCCCCGATTTGCATTTTGGTATCCTTCGAATGACCTTCCCGAGCAATGACCTTGAATGAACCAAACAGTCACTGTGATCTCTCTCTGAATCCAAACGATTATCTCTCTCTCTCTCTCTCTCTCTCTCTCTCTCTCTCTCTCCTCCTCCTCCTCCTCCTCCTCCTCCTCCTCCTCCTCCTCCTCCTCCTCCTCCTCCTCCTCCTCCTCCTCCTCCTCCTCCTCCTCCTCCTCTCCTCCTCCTCCCTCCTCCTCCTCCTCCTCCTCCTCCTCCTCCTCCTCCTCCTCCTCCTCCTCCTCCTCTCCTTCCTCTCTCCTCTCTTGTATAGCTCCTACTGAAGAAAGCGGTTGTTTGTCCATGATATGTCTTTCATGTGTTGTTTGTTTGAGATGTTCCTTTTATATATTCCATGATTCACTTTGCTTTCTGAGGTTATTGTTATACTTCGGACCGAACGTGGTATGCATCTGAGCTACCAGATTCCGATTGTTCCCATTCCCAAAACTATAAATATTCCAGTGTGAATCCTGAATGCCTGAATACATCTTCAGAATGTTTTATGATAGCCCTGAGAGTTTGAGCATTCGCCATACCTCACAAGGCCGATGAAATGAAAATTGCAACAAAAAATGGTTTTATAACAAGTGAGACTTTTGCTAAGGAATGGCTGATATCCTTCACAAGAATAGATATACAGTTTGGTAATACTATTAAGAACATTCAATTTTCAGAAGACTTTGCAAAAGAATCATCCGACAGTGTTTGAGCCAGAATTTCATAAAAGTTGCAGAAAATGAAGTTCCACGCCGTTATCAAACAAAAGAAGACATTCCAACCACGTCAGAGAGGCTGCACAGCCAATAAAAACTAATTTGCTAAACGGCGAAGCACTTAACCCTCGACCCAAATCTTCCTGGGAGAGGGATTAGGGTCCATCACAAAGTTTTGGGGGAAAGAATTTTTGGCTCAGCATCCATCTTATATCATAACTTAGTTAAGCAGAAACTCAGAAAATAAACAGAATATGAGATGAGCAGAATATTCATAACAAAATGTTCAAGCTAGCAAAATTAAACATACATTTTAATGATGATATTCACCCGAAAGAAGGTAGGTACACGTTGGTTTAATCAAGTCTAAAATTAGGACTTGCATAGTTCCTAGACTATCAAGTCTTAATCTGACAAGTCTCTGAGGCTGAAGAGAAATGAATCACTGTGGATGTTTAAATAAAAGTCTCTGGTCGGTGGAATGTTAGTCAACACAGCATCAGATCAAACATGCAAATTCTTCTTTCAAAGTCACCTTCCCTCAAACGTACGCCAAAATACAACTGTGTAAGTGGAGATATACAAATTAATCTCATACAGATTAACAACAACAAAAATGGGTGCAAAGGAGCTTAAAATTGGTCTTAATCAATATGAAAAGATATCACAGCTAATATATTCTTATCTCACCCAATGATGCTCTTTTAAAAGTCAAATGTCCTCTTTGATGATGGTTTCTAATGAAAATTTCTTCTTTTTGAGACGAAATATATTGAAAATTCATTCCTCCAGAATAAAAGAAATCAGTGCTCAGATATCCTTTTAGACAGACTACTTTTAAAACGGACTCATATCTAACCAAATACGGTTATGATTGCCAGGGTTAACTGTTCTTCCGTAATGCCCAGACCTTGATTTGTCAAGAGCAGTTATTCAAATATGCTTCAGTATTCCGTTTCTCTTTTTAAATATGTATTTGTACAGAAATATCAGGGTCCATAGTCAAATATTTACATTTTGTTACAAACTGTTTATTTATCTATGTTGAGTTTTTTAAGCAAACATCACTTCTGAAGTAGGTCTTGCAAAGTCGCTTTATCAACCCATTCCTCCCATTAGTAAATCTAGGCATAATCTACACAATGCTGAAATAGTCATTAACTCAGCGCTTTAGTTGTGTGTGTGTTTGTGAGTGTAATCTTCCTTGAGATTATTTTATTCCACATGCACATCAGTCACGACACATTAAAGGAAAATAACCATAAAAAGAAAGCATTATTTTGTGGGTAAAACAACAGGAAGGATTCAGAATCCATTACGACCAAAGTGAAGCCTCGTACAATACACCAGGCGGGAGGAAAAGCTCTCAAATTCATCACAGGTTCTGAGAAGTCTCAGAGTTTCTTCATAAGGGGAAACCATTCTGCAGGAGAGAGAGAGAGAGAGAGAGAGAGAGAGAGAGAGAGAGAGAGAGAGAGAGAGAGAGAGAGAGAGAGAGAGAGAGTCGAAAAATGAAGGTGTTAATTATTTAACGAAAGAAAAATGAAATACGATAATGATTTGCAATCCAATTTTCTTCATATCACTTTGGTAAGATTTTTGCCTCCAATGACAAATGACTTCGGTCTCAAAATATTATTAAGATTATTCTTTGGCATTAAACAGCAAAACCCTAGAAATAATATAATAATAATGAACTAGTACCTTGCTTTCATCACGAACACTAAAAACCTTCAACCAACAAAATACTTAAATCTGATTCTTTTTTAGTCGTCAGCTGCAGGTTTCATTCCTGTATCATAACCCCATCACTCCTTAGGTCAAGATTTTAGACGTCCCAAAGAAGATGTCTTATCAAAGAGACCAATCAGAACTTAGCAAAGGGATTTGTATTTTGCCTTTATTGGATAAATACCTCAGAAATACACAAGTGATTTTTATGGTTACTTGTGGTTAGGTAATTATATTGCATGCTTTTCTCTAATGGTTCTTTTTTGCTCTTTTTAGTATAGGATGGATAAAGGAATAATTTTACTTTATACATTGTCAGACACGATCATATTCACGGACTTGCATTAATAATAATAATAATAATAATAATAATAATAATAATAATAATAATAATAATAATAATAATAATAATAATATTATTATTATTATTATTATTATTATTATTATTATTATTATTATTATTAAAATTATTATTATTATTATTATTATTCACACACTGTAGATAGTAATAGCAAAATATAGAAATTAAAATAATAATAATAATAATAATAATAATAATAATAATAATAATAATAATAATAATAATAATAATAATAATAATAAAGTAAATCTGATGCTATATCTTTTCCCAAGGCTTTCTTAGCTTGAAACAGAACTTAAATTTTCATTCTTATTCTCAACCACATTTACCTTTTGCTCGACGTGGAAAAATTCTGTAGCGCAATTATGAAAATCTTTACGATTCCCAAAACAACTTATTTTTTAGGTTTGGTGTTTTTTATGACCTAAGCTCATTTCACCAAATGCTCATTTTTTCTGGGATGTGTCAGTTCAGCCCCAAAACATTTCGCTACTTGATGAAAATGCAGTCCAGGATTTAAGGAATATTTTTTTCTTATTCAATTTCTTTCTTTATTTAACAGAAAGTTGTTGAATTACCTAATTTTAGAATCTGGCGTCTTCATGCACGTAAAAGGAAGCTGGTTAATATTGAATTATTTTACCCAAATAGGACTTTTAAAAAACCCTTTTTCTTCCGTAATTGGTAAAAGGTACACGAATCAAACTGGCTGGACTCATACTCTCTTGGCGAAATTTATAGATCATTGTTGGCCCAAAATATGAAACTTTATCTGACTGACATTTATTTAATTTATAAAAAAAAAGAATATTAAGAGGCAAAATAATGAAACATTGCGCAGTTTTCTCCATAGTGCTGAATACGACATATTCTTTTGAAGCCTGAATTTCAAGCCAGTGGCCCCTTTGGTGGGCTTTTTCCATACGAATAGAGGTCATCTTCTGAATAATAATAATAATAATAATAATAATAATAATAATAATAATAATAATAATAATAATAATAATAATAATCTTATCAATTTCCTCCTCAAGAAGAACTGTAAGAACTGGTTGAATGCTGCAAGAATTGAACAGGGTAGAAGAGTCTTGCTCCCTTGGAGAGGGCATCAAACGGTGTGGGATAAAACTGACCTCATTCTGAGACTGAAATAAAACCTCCCAGTTGCGCTTTGTCTTCATATTTCTTTTACTCTTTATAGTCCTTTAAAATTATGTACCTAAGCTCGTTGATGTTTGTGGTTATTGTCACTAATAAAAATCTTTTTATGGATTTTGCAGTTTCACTACAGGGATCAACTTTGGCTTACTTTAATGGCATGACCGTAATTTTTGTGTTTTTAAATATATATCCTACTGGGATTGTTTACATTTCTGCCTCTCGTGTTGCTGAATATCTCTTAAAGCAAGCCTTTTTGTTTAACAATGTCT
>NC_089755.1:12700201-12722701 GCF_040412425.1 Macrobrachium rosenbergii
GGTTTGTGTTTAATCTTCGACTTATATTTCGACTCATATTCGACTCATTTCGACTTATATTCAATTTATATGTCGACTCATATTTCGACTCATATTCGACTTATATTTTGACTCATATTTCGACTTATATTCGACTTATATTTCGACTTATATTTCGATTCTATTTCGAATATTTCGACTTATATTCGACTTATATTCGACTTAAATTTGACTTATATTTCGACATATATTCGACTCCTTCCGACTTATATTCGACTTATATATCGATTCATATTTGACTTAAATTTGACTTATATTTCGACTCATTTCGACTTATATTCGACTTACATTTCGACTCATATTTCGGCTTATATTCGACTCATTTCGACTTATATTCGACTTATATTCTACTTATTTCGGCTTATATTCAACTTAAATTGGACATATATTCGACTTATATTCGACTCATTTGCGCTTATATTCAACATAAATTGGACTTATATTCAACTTATATATCAAATTATATTTCGACTTTTTTATTTTGAATTACATATGTTTGACATAATATTTCGACTTATGTTCAGTTTAAATTTTGACTTCCATTCGACTTCCAGTATATTTCGACTTATATCATTGCTCTTCTTTCAAAACCTCCAAAGATAAAAAAATCGTGAAATATAAATGACTAATAAATCTTGAGGGCCAATTATTAGTGCTTGCCAAAGGCCATCAGTCTCCGGATCATTTAAACGTTCAGTTGTAAAAATGACTCTTTCATTTATGCTTCTGTGTCAAATGGCAAATAAATCACTGCGTTCTGTACGGTTTTTGAAAGACAAGGCTTCACATGTTATGAATTAATTATCGATAGCCAGTTACAGTTAAGTGGAGTGTTCACTTATATATAAGTTACCTAATGATGGTTTGATCTTGTTTCTTACACATATGGTAATTAAGATATTGATCCCTCCATGTCAAAAAAAAAAAACGGTTAATTAAACAATAATTACAGACAGAGTTATTTCTGCAGCTGAGGTCAAGATTTAACAATCCATTATCCACCCATTGATAGCTTATAGTTTCATTTACTTTCAGTAAAGAAATCATGAAAGTATTTATCATTTTGTTTACCACTAGAGTTATAATTAAGCTTATGTCTTTAACTTATATAAATGTATATCACACACACAAACATACATACATACAAACGCTAATGCCATACAAATTATTCATTAGACCAAAATATTGTGGCAGTTCTTCCCAGCAACTGTTTGTCCGGACTGTCTGTCTTCACCCTGACAGTTCCCCAAAACACCTTTTGAATTTCCATGAGAAGGCTTCTTCTGTTCCTTTCACCCGTTGCCTGTTCTGAGGCAGACTTTCTGTGAAATTACACTTTTAAAGGAATTTCTCGACCTCCGAGCGTTTGAAAGTACAAATCAGTAATAATAATAAATGGCTAAAATTTTGAATTAACTGGGATGCCCTCTCAACGTTCATTTTCCTATTTTGAAAATCGACTTATTCAGTTTCCTGAAAAATCCATTGCGCCCCTGTTGACATAAGCAGGTCTCATGAGCTTTCTTTCTTTCTTAAAACCTTCAGCTGAAAATTCTTATTATGGACTGTAGAGTCAACAGACTTGTATAAACCAAGGAGGGCTCCTAAGGGAAATCAGCCTGCAGAGAGAGAGAGAGAGAGAGAGAGAGAGAGAGAGAGAGAGAGAGAGAGAGAGGGGGGTGGGGGCTTAAAGGGAAATCAGCCTGCAGAGAGAGAGAGAGAGAGAGAGAGAGAGGGTTCCCAAAGGGAAATCAGCCTGCAGAGAGACAAGTTATAGGAAAAGCTGATAAATAAATAAGAGGGAATAGCAAATAAACCGATCCGCCTGAATTCAGGAGACGTCAGCAGCAGCAGCAGCAGAAAGCAGGAACGAATTAGCTCCTCACTTAAGTATCTGGAGATCAGAAGATTCCACAACTGCACTATGCAAACTATTCCACATTTTACTTGTAGCCAAATAAAACCCCTAGCAAACTCGTGGTTGGTCAATTGTGGTGGGTTCCAGTCATGGTAAAAAGGCTTTTTTCACCACAAACTTTTCCCCTTAGGAGGAAAAACTTCAGAAGGTGCTATTCTATTGGGGTTCAGCAAATGTCGATGGGGTGAGGCTGCTATGCCCATACCCTGTCCGAGTGATGTTTAAGATCCTATGTACTGAAGTCATATGGGGTTTCTGATTCAGTAAATGAGGAGTTCCGAGCTACACGGGTCGCTATCAGCAAAAATAAATAAATAAATAAAATAAAATGACAGAAATCAGATTCAAAATTTTCAAACCCGGAAAGGTGTAATTCAGTTATTTTCAATAAGGTATTTAGACAAAGTTTTTATAACTGATCCATATAAACTGTATGTTACGCTGCAAAAAAATATTCGATAAAAATTATCTAAAAATTTCAACAATAAAAAAAGGAAAATTACAGATATCAGATTCAAAGTTTTAAAACCCTGAGAAGGTCTAATTCAATTATTTTCGATAGGTATATAAACAAATTTCTCAATGCTGATCCACATGAACTGTAAATTCCGATAAAAAAACATCGATATAACTAAAATTGTCTAAAAATTTTGAAATTGAGATTGGTGGCAATTTTCAAATCCCAATAAGTTTTGAATGTTCAGCTTTGAATGATTCTTAAATGTTTTCTGGACTCCTATGCCAGAGCAGAAATCTAAAAGTCGTTCAGGAAACGTTATAGCGTCGTGAAATGTAAAATAATAGAAAATAAACGCTTTTGATGCGTTCACGCTTCCCCAGAACCGTTGTTAAAATTGCAAACGCATCTTCAGGGAACCATTTTTGAATGCCTTGTGTTGTATCAATGGTGAGTTGTTAGTAAAGATAAGTGAAAAAGATGGAAAATGAATGTTCAGTATTCAAGGAAAGAACTATTTTTAGCACTTCATAACTACTCGGTGAAAGAACATTGCTGTGTTTGTAATGATATTACAAAATCAATAAAGAAAAAATTAAGTCCAATAATATTTTTCAAATTCATAATTATAATAATAATAGCATAAAAAAACCAGTAACTCTAGGCCAAAAATACACAAAACAACAAAGTTAGGAATACGAAAGATTTTGTGAGAAGTTCAAGTCACAGAATTAAGAGCAAATCACAGAGGAAATAGGCAGAACCCCCCACCCGCCAGAGATACTTAACAATAAAGAACTTAAAAACACAAATAATAAAAACGAACACCTTTCAAAAAATGAATTTTGTATTAACACTCACCAAAACCGAGACGATGCAGAGCTTCTGAAAAAATGAAAGATTATTATTAAATATTGTGATAAACTTTGATCAATGTTATTAATATAGGTACTCTCTCTCTCTCTCTCTCTCTCTCTCTCTCTCTCTCTCTCAGTGCAATATGAAATTATCATTTCAGAAATCCACAAGAAAATAAACAAATTCATCGCATTTCAGAACAAAATTGACTTTGATTAAGTAAGAGTCTCTGTCAGCAACTGAAAATTAAAAGTGAAAATGTCACAACAATTTCTTAAATCATCTACTCAAGTTTCTTTGTCAACAACAGTTTTCAGTATTATCAGAATCACGTTATGTCTATGTCTAATTTCCTTCAGTATTCCTAACGATAAAATACGTCAAGCGAGAGAGAGAGAGAGAGAGAGAGAGAGAGAGAGAGAGAGAGAGAGAGAGAGAGAGAGAGAGAGAGAGAGAAGGGAGGATTAATGCATTTTATCACAGAGGAACTCCAGAATCCATTTTGTCAGATTACATGATCACCAACAAATATACTTCATCTTCTTTTCTGCAAATTGCTGGATTCTATCTTTATCTCCCAGTTGTGTCTCTCTTGGAAAGAGAATTCTACACTCAGGTGAAAAATATGAAATAATGGAATATTATTTGTCAAGTGCTCAATTTCATCTCTCTCACTCTCTCTCATAGAACTAAGATAATATTCTCATTCATTGGAAGTTTACAGAAAATGGGAAAGTAAATTGACAGTTAACTTCCATTCCACGATAGCTTTTCCAGTCAGAATGTTATATAATTCTTTGCAAGTTCCTGATCTATGGGAAAGCTATGTACAACCTCTATACATAGAAGATAAGGCGAATTGGGACTGTGATGATTTACTTATAATTCTGAAGTTTGATCATTTTGGACTTAACTATATTTTTACATTTGACTCTTTCATGAACTGAATTTTTACTTTCTCAAAAAATGCATTGTGCAATTGTCAACAATCTTTCCTTCTGAATAATAATAATAATAATAATAATAATAATAATAATAATAATAATAATAATAATAATAATAATAATAATAATAATTATTATTATTTTATTATTATTATTATTATTATTATTATTATTATTATTATTATTATTATTAAAGATAAATCAATTTACCATTAATAAGCTTTTGTCCAAAGTCAATGAGATTGAAAAGGGAAAAGCTATCTATTATCATATACATAACTGATTTGGACTTTCCATTTAAAGGCTCATGCTACTATGAGTATTTTTTAATTAATTATTATTATTATTATTATTATTATTATTATTATTATTATTATTATTATTATTATTATTATTATTATTATTATTATTATTGAAAGATTATCGACAATTGCACAATACATTTTCCAAAAACTCAGTTCATGAAAGAGTCAAATACAAAACTACAGATAAGTCTAAAATCATCAAACTTTAGAATTATACAAATCAAAATATTTTGTGTGAATATACATAGAAAACGGGATTCAAAATTCACTGTACTGTTGGTAGGCTTTATGCCAGCACAGACTCTTTCTCTATGGAAGCCCGTGGGATATAGTAAGCTGCTGAAAGGGTTAAGATGCCTGACGTGGACCCCTGGACCAACCAAGAGACGAAATGAAGAATGAATAGCATAGATAGTATATTGCACAAAGATTAAACATGAGGGATCAAATGACTCCAGATACTTAAAAACAGAATTCAAATCCAAATATTAATACGAGTATAAGTTGCCGAGGTCACGTCAGTAATGACATGGATATATTATTGGAAGGGAATAACGAAATAAAAATAAATGACATGAATATGTATGCGTCAATAACAGAGGAAGAAGAGGAAGTGAGGGAAAGAGAACTCGATGCAAAAATGGGGATGCGATAATCAAGAGAGAATGAGATGAGGGGAACACTGATAACGGATGTGAAAAGGATATTGAAATACATGATGATAAGAATAACAGACGATGCGTTGATATATATATTATAGTGTGTATATATATATATATATATATATATATATATATATATATATATATATATATATATATATATATATATATATAATTTGTTTATTTAAATAAATCAACACGGGTTTATGTCCCAAGAAAAAGAAAGGACAACGATGACTTCAGCATTCACACCTGAGCTGCCAAATAAAATCCTTTATCCCACAAAACCTGCTGCTTCATATCATGCCTCGTTGCCATTTTTACCTTTTTTTTTTTTTTTTTTAGCCCTTTATTCCACATGAGTAAACCTTAAATTTAACAGTGAGCATGAACCTCCAACTGTTCATTTTAATATATTTTTTTATTATTAATTTTGTTTTAGGGCCACACTCTCAGAGGTTATACATAACACGTGGTTTGGCCCACCTCAAGGGTACATAACTTTGGGCAACTCATGTAATTTGCATATCTCTGCCTCCATCTTGAGAATTCAAGGTTGTACTAAATGGTGGATTTTAAACTTTATTTTTAGTTTTTTTTACTTTTTTTTTTTTTATATCAAGTCTGCTTATTTCATTGATGCTTTTATGTTTTTATTTTTATTATTTTTAATTTTATCTAAATTTTTTTACCAAGTATGTTTATTTCGCTAATACGATTATGTTTTCATTTTTATAATTTTAATTTTATATTTTTATCCCATATGTTTATTTCATTGCTAAGATTACATTTACAATTCAGTGTTAAGTTAAGCTGTCCAAAGTCACGTGGAGATAATTCTGATTCTTATTGTATCACAGAGGAATGTATATGGTTCCACTACTTCTAAAGAGCAGACAATGGGACTTTGTGAAATTCCATCACATTATACTTAATAATTCTCTACTGATATATAATATCATTATAGCTGGTAAGAGGAAGGCCTGAGATTCCGTTGCACAATAGGAGCAGGTGCCGTCACAACGTGAACACCAACCTTTTCAAAGCTTTAAGATTCCAGCTCAACTGCATTCCCATTTTTTTCCTGAAGAATATAGTAATCGTAATTGTTCTTGATCCTTCCTTTCAGGACCCATTAAATAACTGTGAGACCTGTCTATCACACAGTCTTTATATCATACCTGGATGGACATTATTATAAAATATTTAAAGCTTTTGAAAGCGCTTTGTAAATAGGTTGGTAGGTAGGTTTTTGAAGCCGTTTCAACAATGCTTGGTGGTAATTGTGGAGACATCTTAAGAATTATTTTTCTCTTTTTTACATGAATTTAGTTTTGTTTTCAGTTTATGTCAGATATTGAACATTTGGAAAATAAGCTCTTTTTTAACCTCCACAAAAAGTCAGTTTAAAAAAAAATAAAGGCAGAAATATATATAATAAATTCTTTCAGAGAAACGGATTTATTCAAAAATAAATTCGATTCTAGCCTTTCCTAACTATAAAGGTACCGTATTCATCCTGGATAAATTTGTTTCAATATTAGTATTTTTTGTATATTTATGTCTTTATTTTTACTGAAACTCATTTTTGTCTGTGGAGGCAAAAAAAATTAATATTCAACATCTTACATCAATTAAAAACAAAAGTAAATTTATGTCAAAGAAAAATTAATTTCTGTGTAAGGTAGGCTCGCCCAGCTCCTGTGATTGTTTTTTTTTTTATAAATAAAGCTATACATTGTTAAGGCAGTTAAAAAAAAAAAACTCCCCAGACTAAGTTATTGCAAAACACGAATGAAGGCCTCTTAACTGCTAAATGTTTATTTCATCACTAAATCTTATCGTTCAAAATGAGCGTGTATTCCTTCTGACAGCTAAAGTCTAATTTGAATTCAGAGGAGAAATGCCAAAGTCCCACGAACAAGTTTGAGAAGACTGATAAAATTGTTGTGATCTTGAGTAAGGACATTTAAGGTGACATCTGAAATTACCTAACAGCTACAAACTGTCGCCATTATATTAAGAAGGCCAGTAATAATTGAAAGGATATATAACCTAGAAATATTCTTAGTCTTAATGAAACTCTTTGTGTCTAGTATTAGAAGTTGTAAGACTTCTGAAGACATAAACAAAACCTGGTTGCTAGATTGAGCATGACATAGCCTCCGAACAAAAATACTGCTACTAGTGCTATTACAACTAGTAATAAAGATAAAATAAAATACTATTACTACTATCAATAAAGATAAAATAAATTAAGGCAAAAAGAAAGATATAATTGTCAGGCATGGACATTGAAATACACATCCACGTTCATATATCAGGCAACAGACGGTTCCAAAAATATTTCTGATGGCGCGTTGCATTCCCACAACTAACCCCCCAACAACCCCAACCCCTTCGGACGCGATCGTCGGAAAATACTTTGTTCCTCTGTCGAGGTCCATTCATTTGGACTGTCAATAAAAATTCGGGCGGGCGATGACCCATCTTTGTGTCCAATACGTCGAAAAAGTGGGCTTGACTTGAAAAGGATTTTATAGATTCTATGAAAATAGTTTTTTGTTTGGTACGAAAAGGCTGTTGATTTTGAAGAAATAGACTTTGATGTAGCTGATTTGCATGATGAAGAGTCAAGTTGGATGGAAAAAATGGAAGCTTCCGAGCAATTGGGTCTAATCTTTTGTAAAACCTCTTAAATGTATACCTTTGTTTTGGTAGGTCTACCAATTCTTCAGCTGTTGTTGGTTTCCAGGTACATATTTTCCTTTATAATGCCCATTTGTCATTCATACGAGCTTTCTTTGTAGAATTATTTTTATATTTCTGTCAGTCTGCTAAGTAAAGGAATATAAGTCGAAAGGCCTAGCACCACTCCGTCGTTTCACTTTTCTTCGTGGTATTGCCTTTAATTATATTTTCATCACGTTCCATATTTCCGTGATTCGGTTACACACACACAAACACATATATATATATATGTATATATATATATATATATATGTATATGTGTGTGAGTATAAGTATATATTAAATGAAAAAACATTCTTTACACAGATATTGTTTACCTGTAGAGCAAATAATATAGTGTTTGTAACTTGACTCCACCAACTGTCTTATACCATTATTTAAAAAGCTTCCAAGACCCTTTTAAGATAAGAGCTGCTGCCATCGACTTTTCAGGGAGGTTTAAGAGATTTTCCAGACAGTCCAGAAAATTTTTTTTTTCATAATTCAGGTTCAGCTAAAAAAATAAATAAATAAAAGAAAATGTTTGTTTAAAGTGTCTAATTATAAGTTTTCTGATATAAAGAAGACAATGAAATCATTTTCAGTTAGTTTAGAATATCATGTCTTGCGAAAGAGAGTCCAGTGGACGTCCCTTACCTAACAACCTTTTCACCGTTGGTTACGGATATTGCATGGTACCTTTATATTTATCATATTCATATTTCAAAAGAAAAACCGTTTAAAGTCTCATTTATGTTTATTAATGTTTTATTTTTATCATTTAATGATATCAGGACTTCAATTCAGTAATTTACATTCAGTTCACGCATTAAGTCCCAGTTAGGGTAAAGAAGTCTGGTCAACCTTTTTTAGGTCTGTGTTAATTTTATTTGTACATATATCGTCCGGAATTCTTGTTATGCTAAAATATGGCATTTTTATATATATGATAACTGGAACTATGAATATCCCAAAAATAATAAATACTTTCCTTGCATTAAATGTCCTTTGAATGCAAAACAATCTACATCGACACAAGTCTAACTGTGAATGTTTTGAAGTTCTCCTAAACAACAATGTACACATTTATGGACAAGCCACGTGTCCTAGATTCATCTTTTTTTTTTCCTTTTTCAGTATTCAGTCTGGTGAATAAAAAACACAAAGCAGTTCTCAGTTGCCTGAGTCAACAAACAGGTATGAAATGCCTTTTGCTTTTTGGATAAAAGGCAGAGAGAGAGAGAGAAAGAGAGACAGGAGAGAGATTCTCAGAGAGAGAGAGTTTAGATTACAGAAGGCTTAATAACAACCTTGTAAACTTGTTTTTTACTGTTTTTCTTTTTACGCAGAGGTTTTGTATTTATCAATATTGTTTGAATAAGACAAAGAAATAAAATGTTAGCTGATGGCAGGCACTCAGTGGGTAATCATACCTGATCTTTCATAATTAATACCTTTAAGTCATATTATATATATATAATATCCATATATATATAAATAATATATCAACCTATATTATATATATATATATTTCATTTATACATATATATACACACGGAATTATTGTTATAAAATATATATTTTTATAATTATATTTGATAACTGGGACTATATATATATAATATATATATATATTTCCTTATATATAAATATATCCTGAATGCAAGCAATGTACATCGACACAATTCCACCATGAAAAAAGTCTGTGTGCCTCAGCAATGTTATATGATATTCAATTATGGATTTAAGCCATTGAAGTGAACTCTGATTCTTAAAATCAAAGAGATTTTTAGAGAAAGTTAAAGGACTGCAGAACGCAAATCCTTCAATAATACAAAAAGCATAACTGTTTTTCCTCACTGATCTCATGCAACATTCATAATTGCAATTGCATCCACCCTTCCTAAATTGCAGTGCATCTCAGAGAAATATTATTTTCACCAAGAGAGATGAATTATAACAGATTATAATGTAAGAAAGATTAGGCTCCAGGCTTTATTTTTGACCACTAAACATTATAGTTTTTTTCCTTTGCCTTTCATTTGTTGAAAAACAGAATAGGGGCAAGGCATTGTTTTCATAAGACAAAGTTCAGTATAAATTTACCTGAATGCATCTTCATTTCAATAAAATAGAAATTCATCGCAATTAATGCCCTTTAAGTCATATATCTATATCTATATATATATATATATCTATCATCTATATATATATATATATATATTCATTTACTGTGACAACTACTTCTGATACATGACTAACATACAAATTTCACCCCAGGTGATGATTTTATAGTTTTTCTAGCAAAGCCCGAACATACATAGATAACATACTGTTGAATGACTGTCTATAAAATCTAACTGAAAATGAATGCGATATATCAAAAATTAACTATGAGGTAAAGAACAAACTTCTTTTAATGATAATGTAGAATTTCAATGATTCGTAGATTTTTCTGTAGGGGAAACGTGTCCAAAGCTTTTTCTATGAGTATCGCATCGTCCCGAGAAATCGAGACGAGTGTTGACTGACTGCAGTTTACAGAATAAACAAAAGAATCAACGAAAACTAACAGATGGTCATTGCTATATATGTAATCAAACAAGATTGTTAATCCAGGGAGGTTAATCCGTGACCTGCATCTCATAAAACGGTCGACTGACCTCCAAAATGAAATGTAGTAATTATGCTGTATTCAAATGTAAAAACATGTAAAAATGCGCCGTACCAGATTTTCCGTACATCGTAAAATCAAGGCCACCGAAAATAGATCTATCTTTTGGATCACGTGGTCAAAACTAATCCAAATATGAAACTTAACCATAAGGACCGGTGGTGGTTCATTCAAATATCGTAACGTATAAAAATTAATATTAATTTTGCTAAATTTAACAACAACTAAATAAAATTAAAATCAAGTTAAAAAAACCAGAGGGCTGCAATTTGGAACACTTTGATGATTGGAGGGTTGATGAAAATGCCAATTAGATTCGATGATATTCCCTTTAAGATCTGAGGGCGGACAGAGAAAACAGACCCAAAAAGTGCGGACGGACAGACAAAGCCAACACAATAGTTTTCTTTTCAGAGAACTAAAATGAAAAAAAATATACACTTGAAAGAAAATTCAAGTTTGACGTAATGAATTTTAATGGTCTAATATTTTAAAGAACGAGCAGAACCTGTAACAAGTAAAACCTTCTCTAGAGGGTATTGACTGATTGATTGATTTATGGTCACCAAAACTGGCGTCACAACTAGAGGATATGCAACCACCCTCAACCAGACAGACTCTCGCATTCAGGGGTAATGGTTGCGGGAAATCTATTCTTAGTTCCATCAATCTAGGTCTGTGAATCAGCGGGAAGCGACTGAGAACAATCAATGAATTACGTGTTGATGACAGAGCGGTGTTGGGAGTCGACACAAGGAGAAATTAATCATCGGTTGCTTCAGAAACAAATCTAAAATTAGGCTTCTGAGACAGGTCCCTAAGCACTTCATTTCTTTGGGTTTTTAGTTATATTTATGAAGACAGAGAGAGACAGACAGACAGAGAGAGATGGATGAGAGATGGAAAGAGAGAGATAAGACATAACAATAGATTAAGTCTCTCGAGAGAATAAAACGACCTAATCAACAAGTAGAGAGAGAGAGAGATATCTGAGAGAGGGAGAGAGAATATCACACCTCATCATACCCAAAGGTATCATATTTTGCATTAGGTAATCCCTCAAAAATTAAACCCTAACCTAATCAAAAGGTTTCCTTAAAAGCTGAAGTTTATATCTGAGAGGGCCTCAAATAAATCAACACTGCAGACATCACTAACACCTTTCCACAGATCTTAAAGAGTAATGAGACTAAGACATAATCCCTAAAAGGTAATCCTTAAAAGGTAATCCTGAAAAGGTAATCTTTAAAAACAAGAACGTTCTTGTAACCAAAGTTACAAGCCACGTTCTTGAGTAAGAGCAAACGCCCTATTTAGTAAAACAGGCATTCATAGTTAAAGAAAAATAACAGTCTGAGTAAGATTAAGTTTCCTATGTTTCCTATTTGGTAAAATGAAAAAAAAACTCCATATTTAAAAATAAGTCTGATGAAAAAGTTGATAAATTACAGCAAAGCAGAAAACCAATACAGTAAGATGAAAAGACATTTATGGTTTTAGGAGAGTAAATAAAAGTTAACTGATGACATATGTTAATCCTACAACGGAATATTAAGTTCCCTATTTAGTAAAATATAAAAACTCTGTATTCAAACAAAAATAGCAGTCTGATGAAACAGTATAAATTACAGTGAGGAAGAGAACCAATACAATAATATTACAAAACACATTTGTGGTTTTAGGAGAATGAAGAAAAGTTTGTTTGTTACATATGTCAGTCCTAGGACAGAATATTATTAATACTTGTCATAATCTTAGGTAGATTGAAGGGGATGATATAACTGCAATTTACCGTTGAATGCAGCAATTATTATGATGTTTATGAGGTTTCAAGACGACGTAATTGTTTCGTATATCTTACTCTCAGAAAAGTGATTTCAAGTACTATAAAAGTTGATACATTCCTCCAGAAAGAGGAATATTTTGATTGGTAGAATCAAAAATATTTTGATTGGTAGAATCAAAGGTAGATTCACAAAAGCAAATAAACTAATATTTTGTTCAGTTTTCTTAATTTTTTTGTTTTTTATTCAGGCTCAATTTGTGTTGGGTGAAAAAGGCTTTCTTTGCTAATAATATTCTTCTTCCATGGACATTTTATTGTTAGGTTAGATGAGAAATGTGCCATTTGTCCATTCTATATTTGATTTTAGCTTAAAAGTCTAAGCCCTTGTCAAAATTACACCTTGGTTCCAGAATTTCTGGAAAAGAACCGTCAGAAAAATTCTATTTCTGATTCTGGTTATTTTTACGAAAAGATACAACTCAAATTTCCTATCGTTTGTCGTTATTTTATGAATTAGATTGCTTGGTATATATATGTATATTTTTTTATCTTATTGCCCTTTCTCCATAATTTACGAGATTAAATTCTTTTCGAAAATAGGCCACAATTTCAAAAGCGTTTGAAAAGAACGTAACTCGTAATTTTCGGAAAATCAGTTTCCGTCGTTTTGTCATCTGAAAACTAACCCAATTTTACGAATGTAGTTGCAGCTCAGTATATCAAATGCTTCGGCATTTTTGTGAATACGATTGTTTTGTTTATACTGTACACACACACACACATTCGCTATTATAAGCCAGATATTCTCAACAGTCAATAACAAAACTCTGTGGAAACCGAGAAGCAGCCTCAGACGAAGGCGTTGAACACGAGAAACTTCACGCACGAGCTACATTGTTTCATAAACTCAAGAATATCCAGATATTCCGGTGGCATGGTGGACTGGGTCAGCCAGAAGGGGATTTTGTTGGCAGTCGTTCTGAAGGATTGTATTTATTTAACAATAAAAACAAAAGATTTCTGGAACGATTTTAGTAGGTACGAAACGTGATCTAAATAAATATATCGTGGGAGAGTTACAGGTCTGCATGCAAATAGATTTTGGTTTTGATACAAACATGAGCTCAGTCCAGCTAGTATCGCATGGCCAATGGAGAATTGATATATATATATATATATATATATATATATATATATATATATATATATATATATATATATATATATATATATATATATATATATATATCTATATATATATTCTGATATATATACATACATATGGATATATATATATATATATATATATATATATATATATATATATATATATATATGTTATATATATATATATATATATATATATATATATATATATATATATATATATATATATATATATATATATATATATATATATATTATTGTTGCTACTATGTAGTCTTATCTAAAATCATGTATCCACATAACAAACATAAACCTCAGTTTCCACCCCCATTGCTTTTGAGGACGTGACCCCAGAAAGGATATAAAGTCACACAAATCCTTCCTTCACCTCATAGTGAAGCCCTTGCAGTTAGGGGTGCTTATGCCAGCTGTATCACCCATTGAGAGGGGTCACAAAACCACATAAGTCCAGAGTTAGAGCCACTATACTCTGCTATTTTGAAGAGAAAAGGGACAAGAGATGTTTTGAGACTTAGTGAGACGAAGGTGAGAGGGCAGGGTGTGCCCGAACAGGACAGACCAAGGCAAAGACTCAGACAAGAGTGTCCATCTGACTACCCACTAGAAGAGAGGACAGATTGGGTAGTCAATGGGGTTATTGACCTGAAAAGGAATAATTAGGCTGGCCATTTTGGCCACTGGTTAATCATTAGTCTTGGTTATATCATCCTATGAATGAAGTATTATCCGGGGGAATAGATTTATTACTTATGGTGAGAGAACACGATAATTGGGCCAAGAGATTTTCTTCCCAGTTATCATATGGCTATACATATCTATATAGAATCTGATTAGTGGTTAATATTCTAAAAAGGTAAATTTTTCAGATGTTGATGATGATGAATATGGAAACATAGTATCCTTAAGTTGCCCAGGCCAGAGGAAAACAAGACTGAGAATGTGGACAGTCCACGTATTCAGTTTTGACAGGCAAATCGTGTTCACTTCATAATTATATTGACTTCATTGTTTTGTGGCTCCACTGAAGCCATTTTAGTGTACCGTATATATGTCAGGAAGTGCCCCCACTGACCTACTTTGTGCCACAAAATTGCCCTGATAAAAGCCAAAATGGAATTCGATTTAATTATGCGTTGATGACCATATATCTATGACTGATTATCACTGCAGTAGAAATGAACTTTGGAAAAATCTGTCAATAAGCTTTTGTGCTCAGAAATTATGCTTTCATTTTGGGGGAAAAAATTGAGGTATGTTTGATGGCGCTTCTATTGTCATATATATATATATATATATATATATATATATATATATATATATATATATATATATATATATATATATATATATATATATATATTTTGACAACAGCCACTGATCAGGTATTCAGTTCTATAATTACAGTTATTTCACACTGTACTGTGAAGCCTGTGCTGAATGCCATGTATGTTTTTCATAAGTGTATGATACAGAGGTTATACAGTGTATATATATATATATATATATATATATATATATATTGATATATATATATATATATATATATATACATATATATATATACACATGTATGTATATATATATATATATATATATATATATATATATATATATATATATATATATATATATATATATATATATATATATATATATATATATGTATGTATGTATGTATATATATATATATATATATATATATATATATATATATATATATATATGTATATGTGTGTGTGTGTGTGTGTCTATATAATGAATGAGGGCCATATATCGTCAATGAGTCAGATACAACTTGCTAAAGCCATTTTGGATCACATATAAACAGGGTTTGATAGGCGATGATGAGCCAGTTAAATTCTATCGAAAATTAAACACAGAAAGTTTCGGTCCATTTCCAAGATTTACAAATATGCGAACAATAATCTTCCGTCGGGTAAACACTTCCCTTCTGCATAGATATTCTGCAATTATAAATCAGTGGTGCTCTGTAAAGTGTCTAACTGTTCTTCAAAGTATGTGAACAAAATAAATTTTGAATTACTTAAAAGTTTACAAAATATACACCCTATTATTCTAAACAATGCAAACATTTCCCTAGTGCGTATGTAAAGGTTCTGTAAAGTATATGAACAAGAGCACTTTTGAACTATTACTAAGATTTATAAATATACAAACTATTGCCACACAAAAGCAAACATTTCACTCCTGCACGAATCATTTTTTAAGACTTGAAAAATAAAAAAATATATATATATATTTATATAAAAAAACTGTTAGTTGACAAATTCCTCCCTTCCCCACCGAATGCCACCAGCTTCCAGCTACAGTGTCAAAGGCGGAATGAAAGAATTGAGTTCGTGATTGACAGAAGGAATTCCTTTTAATGACAATGGCGTCGCTCTGCCTTCGTTCTCTATAAAAAAAAAAGGAAAACACCCATAGTTGAAGAATAAAGAACGAAAAAGAGTAAAAAAAACATAACTGAAAAATAAAGGCCTGTCTCTGCAAAAGGTAAAACGTGTTTCAAATATTGAACGCAGTTTTAATCACAGCCTGGCTTATTTCATTCGACGTCTGTTTCCGTCAAGCAATTTTGTTTCTCTTTGTGTTGCAGCTTTTTTTTTTTTTGTACTTGTTCGTGTCTGTTTATTGTTTCTTGTTTTTGTCATGAATGGTGAAGAAAAAGAAGCCACAGAAAATAAGTTTGACTGAGTAAATATTAAAACAGGAACTTTCAACCTTCACTAAGGCCTTCTTCAGCAGTGAAGTTCGAAAGCTCTAATTTTATTGTTTATTCACTTAAACTTCGTTTTCTACAGCGGCTTTTTCTGAACCATTCAAGAAAAACCCTAAGAATGAGTTTTTATTACTGATTTGACTTGAATTTCCAAAAGCTTACCAGATGACTAAATTTCACAACACAGCTCACAAAACTTATGTCATTTTCTGTCAGGTTGACAAATCAATCTGTCAAAAAAGGATAAGATTATAATGCTTGAAGTTTAATCAGCATTTACAAATATTTAGACAGAAGGAAGCAAAATTTACAGAAATTTAAGAAAGTGTTAGCTACACACACACACACACACAGAGAGAGAGAGAGAGAGAGAGAGAGAGAGAGAGAGAGAGAGAGAGAGAGAGAGAGAGAGAGAGAGAGAGTAGTAAGTAGCATGGCACAGAGAGAGAGAGAGAGAGAGAGAGAGAGAGAGAGACACAGAGAGAGAGAGACACACACACACACACACACACACACAATCATAAGAGATCATGTCTCTACACTCGAGAGACCTCTCTGTAAGCACTCAAGCCTAACTTATGATTAATTGATTGATTTATGGTTACTAAAACTGGCGTCATAACGTCCAGGTTACTGACACCGTAATAATAATAAGTATGAAACTTTAAAAAGGCAAAAAATTTTGAAATGAGTTTTATATAAGAAATATCTAATAAACATGTATATACTGTAGATATTCTGTATATATATGTATATATATATATATATATATATATATATATATATATATATATATATATATATATATATATATATATATATATATATACATATATATATATATATATATATATATATATATATATATATATATATGTGTGTGTGTGTGTGTTATACAAGGTCAAATAAGGTCATAACCTCTTATCACAACTGTTATAAGGTCAATGATGTAATTAACTTTTATCTCGAAAGGAATCATGGTAGCGTTGGCTGGCGTGATCACTGGGCTAGTGCATTCTCTCCTCTCTCTCTCTCTATAAGCTCACGCGCTCAGCTGTCTCTCTCTCTCTCGACATCCATGTCACTAACTGAACCAAGGAATTTCAATAAAAGCATGTCTACAAAAATATAATTTATTCAGTAGTCTAACATGGCAAATAGTTTGGAATCAAATAGAAATGAAATGGGAATATCTACATCCCAGAATTGGTGACCCCAAAAAATAACCCAGTAAGATATAACAGTGCTAACAGCTTCCACTATATGAGTTTCTACAACAAAAGAGTCAAAATAACTCAAACATGACTGAAGTCATGATAAGTCACATTCCCTTCCATTTATTTGACCTCTATTCAATACATCTGAGGAAACAAAGGGAAAAACAAAACTTTTAAAAACAGGCACAGAGAAAAACAAATGTGGGATATTTCCCACATTACCAACCCCAAAAGAAATACACATAACAAAACACGACAAAATAAAAATTCAGGAAATCCAATAAAAATCAGACATAAAAAATAAAAATAAATGGGGAAAAAGATATTCAAAACATGCTAACAGTGCAAAGAACAGTACATGTTAAACAAAGTTATTAAAACCCATTCAGGTTTTTGAAAAACAAAGTCTCAGCTCACCTCACAGGCAGTACACAAAGTCTTCCAGCAAAGCAGATCTTTTACTTAAGAAATCAAGACCTGAATGTCTAGCCTGTACTCAAAATGGAAAATTCACACTTCCTATGACACGCCCATGAGAGCAAACCAGTGAATGAACGCTTTATCGGAACTTGACGACTTCCAGCTATCGGAGCATTCCGACATGGCCAGAATATCACTCAAGGAACGATGCCCTTTGTCTTCATGGGAAGCAAGACTGATGACGGGCCTTCGTCAGCACTGACTCCGAATACATAGGCACTATTTTGCATTTACCACTTGTCCAGAATATCTCAAAGAATGCTTAGCTAAAAATATGAAATTTAATCACATCTGTAAATTTATATCCTGGATTACGACTGAGGCAAATTAAAGCAACATTCCAGGATGTAAAACTCTACAGGTTCAGCAATAACCTGAGGCGAAGACCATTTTCAAATCAGATATGGTCAGTCTTGCAGCCATAAACCATTTCCACAAGGAAGCTGAATCCCTCAGTGCATCATTTGTGATGGATTAGTTTCGTATGTTTCTAGAAAAACTCTTGTATATCTGATAAGTTTATTTTGGTCGCCTCTCCCATAGTGGAAATAGTTTGTGCTTCTTTGATTACAAAATCTCCCCCTATGCAGTTCTTCTGTTGCTTCTCATTTCTTCAGTTTTGCCTGTTTGTCCAGTTATTTGATTTTTAATAAATTTGTTCTATTTAGTTTAATATTTATTAACTAATTTATTTTTCATTTTTTAATAAGTGAGATATCTTCTTTCTATATTTCCCTTTACCTCCTCTTACTTCTTAATGAACAACACATTCTTTGGAAGCTTGAATTTCAAGTCAGTGGCCCCTTTGCCCTTTGGGCTTGTTCCATATGAACAGGTTTCATCTTTTGAATAATAATAATAATAATAATAATAATAATAATAATAATAATAATAATAATAATAATAATAATAATAATTTACTGCCACTGTCAATTTCTTCAACCAGATTTAACTTTATTCTCTTTCCATATTTTCTTTCTTACATCTTTCCGTCTTATCGTGCATCAGCTGATTATTCGACTTTCTATTTCATCCCAAAATTCTTTCATATTCTGCCATCCATTTATCATTTCATTTTCGTCTGCAGAAACCTCTTCATCTTCTTACGATTCTCTTATCGGATTCCTTCTCTCAGAGTTATTCTTGTTCTCTCGAGTCATTTATTTCGCCATTCCTACACTTTTCCCTCTTCTTTATTATCTTCTCCATTTCTTCCGAGTTCGGGGATCTTGCTTTTTATATATTTGACCCTTCTCAGATTTTCATTCCCCCGCCTCTCGACATTCGAGAAACTTCACACACTTGCTGTCTCTCCCCTTTCCTTAAATATCAGATTGTCTTTCCACTGTGTTTATCTTCCGTATCTTTCCGTTCTCTCTTTCTCTCTCTCTCTTCCCCTGCACATTTATGTCATCACTTTTCAATCGTTTGTTCTGTTTCTTAGATTCACTAAAACTTTCTTCTTCTTCTCGATTTCTCGTGCAAGTTATTCATTATATCATTGGGTCTAATTTAAGTTTGCTGACTGATCTCAAACAGTGCTCGTTCCATCACCAACTTATGTTATAAAATCCATTAGAGCAATAATTATATTCTGTTTTGACAGAGGAGTAAATTTGCTTTCTGATTACTTTTATAAATGAATAAATAAATAGATCTCACTTATCTTGTGAAACCTATTCGGATATTAAATACATTCTCTGTCTTAACAATGATGTAAATTTGCATTCTATTTATACTTTATATATATATATATATATATATATATATATATATATATATATGTATATATATATATATATATATATATATATATATATATATATATATATGATTATATGTATATATATATATATATATATATATATATATCAATCTAAATATCTATATCTATCTGTCTATCTATCTAACTGTCTATCTATCTAACTAAATATCTATAGATCACAAAACACATATAGACACACACTACTTAACCAGGCATTGCCTGGGAATACTCTGAATGACAGCTGATCAATTACCTTTGGAAAAGTAACATATGGTGTAGTTTTGATTGGCATGTCCCCACTAAACATAAAACACAGCCCCATTAACTGAAACACCACCACTAAGCAAAACACATCCCCACTAAACCTAAACACACCCCCACTAAACCTAGATTAAATGTACCTAAAAAGCTAAACACATCCCCACTAAACCTAAACACATCTCCACTAAACCTAAACACATCCCCACTAAACCTAAACACACCCCAAAACTAAATGCCCCAAAAAACCTAAACACACCCCACTAAACCTAAATGTACCCCAACTAAACCTAAACACACCCCACTAAACCTAAATGTACCCCAACTAAACCAAAACACACCCCACTAAACCTAAATGTACCCCAACTAAACCTAAACACATCCCCACTAAACCTAAATGTACCCCAACTAAACCTAAACACATCCCCACTAAACCTAAATGTGCCCCAACTAAACCAAAACACACCCCACTAAACCTAAATGTACCCCAACTAAACCTAAACACACCCCACTAAACCTAAATGTACCCCAACTAAACCAAAACACATCCCCACTAAACCTAAATGTACCCCAACTAAAACCTAAATGTACTAAACACACTCCCACTAAACCTAAATGTACCCCAACTAAAACCCAAACAGAACTAAACAAATTAAACTGTGCCAACTAAACCTAAACACACCGCCACTAACCCTAAATGTACCCCAACTAAACCTAAACACACCCCACTAAACCTAAATGTACCCCAACTAAACCTAAATGCACCCCAACTAAACCTAAACACATCCCCACTAAACCTAAATGTACCCCAACTAAACCTAAACACACCCCACTAAACAAACCATAAATCTACCCCAACTAAAACCTAAACACATCCCACTAAACCTAAATGTACCCCAACTAAACCTAAACACACCCCACTAAACCTAAATGTACCCCAACTAAACCTAAACACATCCCCACTAAACCTAAACACACCCCAACTAAACCTAAAAACACTGCCACTAACCCTAAACAAATCACCAACTAAACCTAAACACACACCACCCACAAAACCTAAATGTACCCAATAAACCTAAACCACAAACTAAACCTAAACACAAAAACTAAAAAGTTAAACACACCCCACTAAACCTAAATGTACACCACACTAAACCAAATACACCCCACTAAACCTAAATATACCCTAAACTAAACCTAAACACATCCCCTGCTAAACCTAAACACATCCTACTAAACCTAAACACACCCACACCTAAACCTAAATGTACCCCAGCTAAATGGGGTGTAAACACCATAAGTTTTCAAACCTAAATACACCCTAACTAAAACACCCATTAAACAGAACCCAACTAAACTTAAATGTTAGTTTCTAAAATAAACATAAACATACAACATTCAAAGGGGGAAGGCGGTACCCCAACTAAATATAAACATGACCCATTATCCTAAATGTATTTTCGAACAAATCCATATATATACAGGCCAAAAACCTAAATGTTTTGTCTGGAAACTCAAACACATCCCCACTTAACTAGAAATGCATAAACATAGAAACATAATACATAAACACACTTAACCATAAATATATATATATATATATATAAACATATATATATATATAATAACCTAAATGTACCCACAACTAAATTTTTCAAGGTCATACATCTTAACACACCCCACTAATTCATAAAACTGCTTAACTCACACATTTGTTATAAAACTGAACCCACAAGCCCTCTTAACACCACCCATATAAATCTAAACACAGCTCTCACTAAACCTAAAGAAATCCCAAAAAGACACTTCTTAAGAAACGTCTTCAATCCCAATGAAAAAGCTAAAGCTAAATTCTAATTTTTCACCAAAAAAAGAAAACAAACCTAAAATATTATCACTAAACCTCAAATATTTGTACTCTTAGTGAAACCTAAACACACCCCTGCCCTCCTAAAATGCACTGAAAGGAAACATCATTGAATCTTCATAAAAGAAAGTTAAACTCTAAATATAATCATATACTAAACTATAATATTAAATTTGTAAATTGTATAAATATGTATGGTCATATATACATATAATGGGGTATGAAAAATGCATAGGTGTTTATTATTTATAGCAATGATAGAGAGTATATATATATAACCTATACATGAGTGGGGATATGGGCAAATACATACAGTATTTTGTCTGACTCTCACACTCTGGTTCAGTCCTTCTGGAATGGCTTGAAATAAAGTCGAAACATACAAAATTCACCTTATATATATATATATATATATATATATATATATATATATATATATATATATATATATATATATATATATATATATATACACATCTTAGACTGAGGCAATTAACCTCTTAACTATATCCCACAAGCCCTCTTATTAAAATTTAAGGTCTCAGGAAAGAAATCCCATAACCTTCTATCTTAGATTTTAGTAGGTGTCACATATTCAAATATCTTATTAAA
>NC_089755.1:12727701-12827701 GCF_040412425.1 Macrobrachium rosenbergii
AGTTGTTATCCGGTAATTTTTTAATCAATGATTTTTCCTTATTTTATTTGATTATTGTTGTTTCTGTTGTAATGATTTGTTTTGGAATTTACGATGCTGTCTAAAACTTACTCTCCTTTGTCGACAGTTATTCTTTTAACTTTGTATTTATGTATTTTTGGATAGTTACAGTATTGGATATTTACATTAAAAATGAACCATGATATTGGAATATATCATTAAGAATGAGTGTTCATATTATCCCCCATAATATTGAGCTATATATGATATATATATATATATCTGTTGTATATATATATATATATATATATATATATATATATATATATATATATATATATATATATATATATATATATATATATATAGCTATATATATATATATATATATATATATATATATATATAGAGAGAGAGAGAGAGAGAGAGAGAGAGAGAGAGAGAGAGAGAGAGAGAGAGAGAGAACTATCGTCTTATATCCAATTCCCTATATCTAGGGAATACCTTACACCCAAGGGAATTATAAGTGATAAGTGCTTCGTCACCAGTGGGATTCGAACCTCTGCCTGGTTTAGAAACGACGACACACAGTGACTTTAACCACTGAGCCAGTTGTTTAGAGTCACTGCACATCGTCGTTTCTCAACTAGGCAGCGTTCGAATCCCAATGGTGACAGTTGTGTAACAAACACCATATCTAATTTATTTATTTATTTTTTGATGACATGACAAACATCAGTGTGGATTCTGGGTTGATGTTGATACATAAGATTGCGATGAAGTGTATCATGCATTCATCCAGTTAGAATATTTGATTATAATTAAGTCGTATTCAGCAATTACGGTTTTTTTTTATTACGGAGTTTCCCAGTTCTAAAAATGAAAAACCTCTCTTGGTGTTATTCATATCAATAGTTTATATACCTTTCCAGCAATATACTGCTTTGCATAATGCACACGTTCACTAAGAGTGGAGTCGCTTTTTGAGAGAGGAATTTAATGATGTTGAAGACTCTCTCTCTCTCTCTCTCTCTCTCTCTCTCTCTCTCTCTCTCTCTCTCTCTCTTTTTTCTTCCAGATTTGCGATTATTTTATTTGACCGAATATATTCTTTGGCATAATGAATATGATGAAGATGGTCTCCAGTAACTGTGATACAGAACTGCAAGATCTCAAGTCCTTATCATCTTTAATAATATTGTATATTACCAGTATCCCAAACACACTATTGTTCATAGTTATTATTGCACGAAATTTGCTTTTGCGGAAAAGTGTCACACCGTTCCCGAGGAGTTTTGTTCAAGTCTTTAGTTGTATCACAATGGGGAACCATCTTTTGAATATTACAGGTACTCACTACTGCCTCTAATTATTATTATTATTATTATTATTATTATTATTATTATTATTATTATTATTATTATTATTATTATTATTATTACATGATGGGTAATGCAATACACATTGAAATGAACAATAATTCTTCCGTTCAAATACATTACCATCTGTACAGGGAGCTTCCGAGAGGCTGTTCCGTACTCATTATATTAATGAGAGATGTAAGTGTTTTCGGTAATAATGAGAGAGAGAGAGAGAGAGAGAGAGAGAGAGAGAGAGAGAGAGCTCTCTCAAGTTCTGTTTTCGACTTTGATCTATTTTGACTGGAATTTTTTTTATAAATATTAATAATATTATTATTAGGTCAGCAGTCAAATACATAACGCTGTCAGGATGCAATGATGAACGGAAATTAATTATTATGATTAATTATGAATTACGAATCTCTGTCAGGCAGTGTCAAGGATTACGGAAATCATTTGTTCAAAAGTTAGTGCAGACATCGGACGAGAGAGAGAGAGAGAGTCTTCAACATCATTAAATTCCTCTCTCAAAAAGCGACTCCACTCTTAATGAACGAGTGCATTATGCAAAGCAGTATATATAATGCAGGAAAGGTCTGCAATGGATGTGAATAGCACCACAGAAGGTTTTTTTTTAACTGGGAACTTCGTAACGAACAAAAAAAAATTGCTAAATATGACTTAAGGTTATAAGTTGGAAGTCAGAAGGTAGAACTTCCCTCGAGTCAGAAGGAAGTCAGGAGGTAAAACTTTCCTGAGACAGTAGGAAGTCACAATAGGAAGTCAGAAGGTAGAACTTCCCTCAGTAAGTCAGAAAGGAAGTCAAACTTACCTGAGTCTGAAATGAAGCTTCCCGAGTCAGTAGTCAGTAGGAAGTCAGAAGGTTAAATTTTTTTCGATCAGTAGGAAGTCAGAAGGTAAACTTCCCTGAGTCTGTAGTAGGAAGGTTCCCTTGAAGAAGGTAGAACTTCCCTGAGTCAGTTCAGAAGGAAGAGCTTCCTGAGTCAGTAGGAAGTCAGGAGGTAGAACTCCTGAAGGAAGTCAGAAGGGAGCTTCCTCGAGTCAGTAGGGAGTCAGAGGTAGAACTTTCTGAGTCAGTCAGAAGGTAGAACTTCCTGAGTCAGTAAGTCAGGAGAGAACTTCCTGAGTCTGAGAGTAGAACTTCCTCGAGTCAGTAGGAGTCAGAAAGTACAACTTCCTGAGTCAGTAGGAAGTCAGAAGGTAGAACTTCCTGAGTCAGTAGGGAGTCAGAAGGTAAACTTCCTGAGTCAAGGCAGAACTTCCCTGAGTCAGTAGTCAGAAGTAAAACTTCCTGAGTCTGTCAAGTCAGAAGGTAGAACTTCCCTGAGTCAGTAGGAAGTCAGAAGGTAGAACTTTCCTGAGTCAGGGGAAGTCAGAAGGTAGAACTTCCCTGAGTCAGTAGGAAGTCAGAAGGTAAACTTCCTGAGTCAGAGGAAGTCAGAAGGTACAGAACTCCCTGAGTCAGAAACTAAAGTCAGTAAAGTCAGAAGGAGAACTTCCTGAGTCAGTAGGAAGTCAGAAGGTAGAACTTCCCTGAGTCAGTAGGAAGTCAGAAGGTAGAACTTCCTGAGTCAGTCAGTAGGAAGTCAGAAAGTAGAACTTCCTGAGTCAAAGTAGGAAGTCAGAATATAGAACTTCCCTCAGAGTCAGTCAGAAGGTAGAACTTCCCTGAGTCAGGAAAGTCAGAAAGTAGAACTTCCCTGAGTCAGTAGGAAGTCAGAAAGTAGAACTTCCTGAGTCAGTAGGAGTCAGAAGGTAGAACTTCCTGAACTCAGAAGTCCCTTCCTGAGTCAGTAGGAAGTCAGAAGGCACTTTCCTGAGTCAGTGAGAAAAGGCAGAACTTCCCTGAGTCAGTAGGAAGTCAGAAAGTAGAACTTCCCTGAGTCAGTAGGAGTCAGAAAGAAGTCAGAAAGAAGAACTTCCTGAGTCAGTAGGAAGTCAGAAAATAGAACTTGAGTCAGTAGGAAGTCAGAAAGAGTCAGTAGGAAGTCAGAAGTAGAACTTCCTGAGTTAGTAGGAAATCAGAAAGTAGAACTTCCCTGAGTCAGAAAATGATGAAAACTGGCCGAAAAGAGTGGGAAGACGACATATTGAAATTTTTAAATGAATTAGCCTGACGAATGGATTTTATAAGAAATACTTAAATAAGAAAAACTGTTACTCTGTCTTGTTTTATTACTAGACAAACCAGCAGCAAAACTGGCCGAGGTTTCTGACAAATTGGAATACTTCTATTTTAAAGTGAAACTGAATCCTTTAGCATGCCCAAGAGTGTGTGAGAAATAGATCGCCTACAAGCTGATGACTGCTCACCCACTTCAAAGAAACTCTAAAGTTTTCAATCTCTCCCTCGTTTCAGCCGTAGAAATTCAATTTCCCTGTGCAACTGACGTAAAAGATCCCAGCTTTCAGTGTAATTAATTGTAAAAGGAGTGAAATAGCATTCCTGGGAAACATCCGCTCTCCTTAAAGGATATTCCCAATTAGGTGCCACTTGTTAAGCAAAAGTAAATTTTGCCCCGAAGGTTTTTGGCCTCGTTTGTTTTGGGTAACTGCTTTTGGGGGAATCTGAATGAAAAGAAGCTTTGTTTCTTCTGCCGTCAGAGATTTTCATTCACTCGAGTTGATTAGAAGTAAAGAGTTACTTGTATCTTGTTAATATTCAGTGGTGATGTGGATCGGTATTTGAGGTCGTATTTGTAAAAAAACTGTTTTGTAAAAACTCCTGAAACTGCCTGGGGTAAAAATGAGATATATATAAAATACTAAAGGAAACTGTTGCTTTTGTTGAAAATTGTTGACACTCAATATAGTATTAACTGATGGATCTCTCCACCACCCTCCTTGTTACCAATTTGTTCCTCGTTCATTACTAATATTGACGAAGGACCCTCTGTTCCAGTGACATGGCATTCAGAAAGTCTTCTGTGACGGATGAAGATAAATGGATACAGTCATTCTATTCCTGACATTCCACTAGCTATTTTTCCAGGGAGGTTTCAGATATAGTTGGAGCTAAGTCTATAAGTGTACTGACCCGTCCAGAGATTGTAATATATCCATACGTTCCCTTTAATGCTTAAAATGTCTGTTTGGGTATAGACTCGAGCCAAAATGGAAATAACGGTACAAGATTGGATATGTAGAACAAGAGCTATATGATCCATACAACTGACCAGTCGTGGATTAATGATTCACAGAGACGGAATGATATAAAAAAATAAAATAGAAAATTTCAAAACCTGGGAAAACATGAAAATATATATATATATATATATATATATATATATATATATATATATATATATATATATATATATATATATATATATATATATATATATATATATATATATATATATATATATATATATATATATATATATATATTATTTATATTATGGCTTTATAGACAGAAGGGTTGGCTAGACAGGAAAAGAATAGTTTTAACAATATTTTCCTAATCATCAAAACCAACGTGAGAAGAAATGGGAAGGATTTTGTGCAAATTTTCCTGCTGTCGATCAGATGTTGAATGGGGAAGTTATCGTGACAGCAGGAAGCGGCCAATTTCATCCTTGGTTCAAATCATAGGTTTTTCGTTTTTTATATACATATGCATATCATGATTCAGGTTAGTAGTCTTTCTTATGTCAAACTCACTCTCTCTCTCTCTCTCTCTCTCTCTCTCTCTCTCTCTCTCTCTCTCTCTCTCTCTCTCTCTCTCTCATCCAAGTGTCTGTCTTTATTAGAAAACGGACGAGGAAATCTGTTTGAAACGGAATCCACTCGACTAACTTGACACGAAATTGCCTCAACATCTCGGCAGAAGCTCCGAGGTGACACTCCTTTACCTCCAACAACATTCCTGACTCAGTTCCACGAGAGAGAGAGAGAGAGAGAGAGAGAGAGAGAGAGAGAGAGAGAGAGAGAGAGAGAGAGAGAGAGAGAGTGTTTGAAGGCTTCAGGTTCATGAAGTTGAGTCTTAACGTGAATGGAACCAAAGCAGTACAGAGGAATTATTCAAAAGAGAAGGATCTCGTATGTGAATATTGTTGCAGGCCAAGGGTTCATGTTGTCAGAAAGAGGAGTGTCATGTTGTCACGCCAAGAAGTGCCACGATGTCAGGCCAAAAGCAAGTTATGTTGTCTGGCCAAGAAATGTAATGTTTGCAGAGCAAGACATGCCATGCTGTCACACCAAGTCATGAAATATTGTCTGATCATGTGGAGTCAGGATTTCAAGCCAAAACGTCATGTTGTCAGACCAAGAAGTATCCTCTTGTCACGCCAACATATGTGATGCTGTTAGGACAAGAAATGTTGTGATGTATCAGAATGTCATCTTGTTAGACCATGAATTGTGATGTTGTCACACTATGTTGGCTCGAGTTGATACACCAAGAAGTTTTCATGTTGTCAGACCATTAAGTGTCATGTTGCCACACAGATCATACCAAGAATTTTCATGCTATCTGACCCTGAAGTGTCAAGTTGTCACTCTAAGAAGGCCCATGTTGTCACACCAAAAACTATCATGTTGTCAGACGATGGAGTGTCACGTTGTCACACTATCAAGGCCGATGTTATCACACCGAGAAGTTTCATGTTGTCATCCCATGAAGAGTTAGTATGCCTAGTCACACTAAGAAGTTTCATGTTGTCAGACCATGAAGATTCCTGATTTGTCACACTATGAAGGCAGATGTTGTCACCAAGAAGTTTCAAATTGTAAGACCACGAAGTGTGATGTTGTCACACAATGTAGACCCATGTTGTCACAACAAAAATATGTTGTCAGCTTATTAAATGCCATGTTGTCACATTAAGAAGGCCCACGTTGTCCCACCAAAAAGTAATATGTTGTCAGCCAGTGAAGTCCCATGTCACACTAAAAAGGTCCATGTTGTCACACCAGAAAGTATCATGTTGTCAGACCATGAAGTGTCATGTTGTCACTATGTAGGCCCATGTTGTCACACCAAAAAGAATCATGTCAGCCTATGAAATGTCATGTCACACTAAGAAGGCCGATGTTGTCACACCAAAAGTAATTTGTTGTCAGTCTTTGAAGTGCCATGTTGTCACACCAAAGGTAATATGTGGTCAGCCTATGAAATGTCATGTCATCACACTAAGATGGCCCATGTTGTCACACCAAAAAGCATCATGTTGTCAGACCATGAAATGCCATGGCAAAGTATGAAAGTCCCTATCTTCATACCAGAAATTATCATGTTGTCAGACCATGAATTTTCATATTGTCACACATGATAGCCCATGTTGTCACACTAAAAGTAATATGTTGTCAGCCTATGAAATGTCATGTCACAATAAGAAGGCCCATGTTGTCACATACAAAAATAATAGGATGTCACCTTAAGAAGTAGCATGATGTCACACTAAGAAGGCCCATGTTGTCACACCAAAAATGTAATAAGTTGTCAGGCCATGAAGTGTCGTGTTGTCACTGTAGGAAGGTCCATGTTGTCACATAAATTATTTTATCATAATATGAAGTGTCATGCTGTCACACTAAGAAGGCCCATGTTGTCACACAAATTATTTTATCATAATATGAAGTGTCATGCATGTCACACTAAGAAGGGCCCATGTTGTCACACCAAAAGTACCATGTTGTCAGCCTATGAAAGGTCATGTTGTCACACCAAGAAGCCTCATGTTGTAACATCAAAAAGTAATACATCAGAAAATAATTATGTTGTCAGACTATGAAATGTGATGTTACACTTAGAAGGCCTATGTTGGCACACCAAGTAGCATCATGTTGTCAGACCATGAATTTCTGTGCATAACTTTTCCCTTGCACTTGCAAGGAAGGTGCTGTCAGTGAATACCATTTGCTCTGATGTTTATAAAGAAATGTTTGGGAGGATGTGGTTCAGAACACAGTATTCTGGATGGATGTTATAAAAAGATCCCAGCTGTTGCAATTGTTAGACCTGTTCTTGGCTTATGAATATACATAAAAAATGGTAATATTTTACTTTAAATCATTATTGCATTTTGGACTTGAAAATATTATCCCATGTTTTCATTTTTGCTTTGAACGTTTCTTATGTTTGTATCGTTCGTAAATGACCTAACCTAACCAACCCAAACCTAACTTAACCTAACCAACCCAAACCTAACCTAACCTAACCTAGGGTACCCTGTCCTTACCCTAGTGAAAGCTATCAGTCTGAGAACATTCCTTTAACTCAGTTTTTTCTGAATGAGAACTCCCAATGAGATTAAGGTCCTTGTATTTCACTCGTTTTGAGTTTTTTTTGTGTGTGTTTTTCCACACCCAAAAACCCCCACTTCCCTACTGTGGTCCAAGGAATTGTGAGGATACAATGGTGGGTCCACTATCTCTTTAAAAGGACTCATTTGCGAACGAAGATTATCAGAAACGTTCAAAATAAAGCAAAAATATAGGGAAATTATATTTTCAAGTCCAAAATGCAATAATGGTTTAAAGCGAAACATTACCAAAAAATATTTTATATGATGCAATTCGGCCAGATTGTTCTATTAGGAATACTCTCTCTCTCTCTCTCTCTCTCTCTCTCTCTCTCTCTCTCTCTCTCTCTCTCTCTCTCTCTCTCCTAATCATAATTGGTATGTGAGAAAAATTGCACTTTCAAAATTACATCATTCTTGCTCATTTTCCCTAACACAGAAAAATACATAATGTCGAAAATATATTTCCAGTTGTTACTTTCGCTTATTCTTTTCTGTATTTCGTAAACATCGGTCGGCCACAGAGAGAGAGAGAGAGAGAGAGAGAGAGAGAGAGAGAGAGAGAGAGAGAGAGAGAGAGAGAGAGAGAACATTTTCGAGATGGAGAGAGAAATAAGAAGGTATATATATATATATATGTTATATAAATATATATATATATATTATATATATAATATATATATATATAGAATATAAACATATATATATATATATATATATATATATATATATATATATATATATATATATATATATATATATATATATATATATATATATATATATATATATATATATATATATATATATATATATATATATATATATATATATATATATATATATATATATATATATATATATATAATATATATAATTATCAATAATTTCAATATTATTGCTGAAAAAGACACCATTTTTTATTATTATATGAATAAAAGAAGGTCATGGCATTCACCTTACCTTCTAATGCTGTAGAGTTCTCATTCCCTTCTTCACGTCTCCGGTGCCCTTAGGAACGCCATCATCTGAGTACCTGAGATGCCCCTCTTTTTTCATCTGGTACCTGAGATGCACAGCCTGCCCTCAGCTGCTTAATGGCTAATGTAAACTTAGGTACGGTTGTGGTACACAGAATTGGCGAAGTCCCATTGAATTTTTATGGTTAATATCCAAAAGTGTATTAAATGAATGAGCTGGTTTATCTTGATGTTTCTGTCTAACAAGACACCTTCACCAAAGCCATAGTACCAAAGGCTAGCCCATACCATCACCTAATCAGGTTGCTTGGAGGTATAAATTAACAGTCTACCTGGGGGGCATAGGTATCCAATCCCTTCTCACTGTACACATGACCGTGACCCGTTCCCAGTACTGTGAAGGACGCCTCGTCTCCCCAAAGGACTCTCCTTCAGTCCTACGCTTCCTTCTTTGATCGTAGGACATTGAAGGCTTTCTCCTAAGGACTCTCTTTCAGTCCTATGCTTTCTTCTGTGATCGTAGGACATTGCAGGTTTTCTGCAAAGGACTCTCCTTCAGTCCTATGCTTCCTTCGTTGATCGTAGGGCATTGAAGGCTTTCGACAGGCACGAAAACTCTTGAAACCCAAGCAATCAAGCACGTTCCCTCAGAGCTTGGGTTCTGTCTCTTCATTTCTGGTTCAAGAGGCCTTGGGTTTGCATATTTACAGTCACTTGTCTTGCAGTAAGCTTTCGGGTTTTAGATGTTGTCAATATATGTCTTCTTGGGCCCTGGTACAAGGGATAAATAAAGCTTGCCCCATTCCTTACCTTGGCAATGAAGCCGTACACTGGTCGCCCATAAACACATGATTATTGCAGTTTCTCTTACTTTCTGCTCAATCTGGGCAAGATTGATGACTTAGGCCACACCAACACAACTCGTACTTCTTCTGCGTAAGGTTCTATCGAGAGAGAGACTCCCGAAATGTGTGCAATTGAAGGGAATAACGTGAAAGGCGATTCGCTTCACCAACACTACACTCAGATCCACTCCAGACACGAGCTCACGAGGTACTGAAAGGCGGGGAGATGGTGCCCTGAAGAGAAAGACTCGTTCTGAGGGGTGGCAAAAATTTGGCAAGATAAAAAGACACGTGTATAATGTGCCTTTAAGTTAATTAAAATATTACATAACTATAATATAAAAGTGGTTGAATAATCACCCAACAGCAGCATAAGTGTATAAAACGTTATAAAGCATTTTTACTAGTTTTATAACCAAATTCCGTAATATTTTAAACACGATCAATTTGACAAATATTTCCTTTGTCGTTTAATAAGTCCTTTTGAGCTGATTCCAGAAGGTGATATTATGCCATTTCAGTATTGCTGCAATATCCGATCATATCCATTGACATTATTTTTACAAAACGCTTTGGACCGTTCTCTTGTTTCAGCTCTGCCACTCCCTCAGCTGTCATCTGTCTTTTTTCGATATTTAATTATTAATTTTAAGTATTACAGTAATATAAATATGACGGATGTATGCATACACTTCCATACACAGTGTGATAATGGATTATGTAAGCACATGAGTTTTGAGCAGTATACACCTTCATATAAACAGCACAAAGCATTTAGCACTAAATAGGTTGCATGATCTGAAACTTTTCAACATATCAGTCATCAAGGTACTCATGTATACATACGTATTCATACTTATACAGTAATAAGGTCCAGAATTTGTTGAATGAAACCCATGTATGAATATTAAATTATAAGGAATTTTTGCAATATAAACGTCACTAAAATTTATACTTTCAATCTCAGTTCTATTAATTAATAGTTTTCAAACTCACGACTTCATAGGAAGACTGACTGATTCATTTGTACGAGTAACTGGCGCCTCAATGCCTATGGTCGTCCACGATAAAACAAACTCCCGTGAAAACCAGTTACAGGGTGTCATCTTAAAAGAAATTAATTTATGAATATCATACATAAATACACTATTATATAATCATATAATCGTTGATATAATCCAATTGATTACTAATTATTTTACCCATAACCACAAAACAAGACAACTGACTGAAACAATTTTGCATTGCATCTCTCCAGGTGTGACAGAGAGTCCGTAATCAGCAAGCGTCGTTCGGGAGCCAACAGATTTGAGGTTCCTAGGACGCAGTTAGCCTACCCAGGTGGAACAAGTTCGTCTTGCTCGAGAAGGTCAGGTGAGGATTGATGTCGGTGCCGTTGATATTCGACTGTGTCGCTTGAGTGCGTTGCTGGTGGGGGTATTATTATTATTATTATTATTATTATTATTATTATTATTATTATTATTATTATTATTATTATTATTATTATTATTATAGTATATTATTATTATTATATATATACTGCATTATATTATTATATATTATATATTATTATTATTATTATTATTATATATTATTGATAATAGAGATATATATATTATTATATATATATATATATTATATATATATATATATATATATATATATAGTATATATATATTTATATATATATATATATATATATATATATATATATATATATATATATATATATATATATATATATATATATAGCTATATATATATGATATATATATATATGGATATCTTATATATATATATATCATATAGAGAGATAAGACTTTGAGAGAGAGAGAGAGAGAGAGAGAGAGAGAGAGAGAGAGAGAGAGAGAGAGAAACCAAAATCCCTTAAGAGCCTGCTGAGAAGTTCTGACGAGTCATAACATCTACCGAAGGAATTTAAGCCTTCGAAATGTCTCCTCACTCCCTCCCAAGTCTCCTCCCAAGGGGAAGAACATTTCTCAGACAGGAAGGAGGAGGAGGATTCCCTCCCTCAGGGTATGAGTGTCTTTGACGTAGGATGGATCCTTTAATAAAATAAGGACATTAATTGTTATCCTTCTAATTTTAGTTTTCTTGGAAAGTAAATTCAAAATAGGTTGTCTGGTTGACCTGGATTAGGCTTAGTCGATGTTACGTTGTAATTCCAGCTTTTACGAATGATTCTCTCTCTCTCTCTCTCTCTCTCTCTCTCTCTCTCTCTCTCTCTCTCTCTCTCTCTCTCTCTCTCTCGTGGCCGACCGATATTTACGAATGACAGGAAAGAATGAGCGAAGTTAACGCTGGAAAATGTATTTTCGATATTATGTAATTTTTCAGAATTAAATAAATAATAACTGGCATATGAGTGACACTTTTATTTGGGAAGGAAGTAATTTTGGAAGTGCAATTTTTCTCATCTGCCAGTTATGATTAGGAGTAGGAATGAGAGAGAGAGAGAGAGAGGGATAGAGAGAAGATTCAGAGAATAGAGAGAGTCAGAGGTAGGAATGAGAGAGAGAGAGAGAGAGAGAGAGAGAGAGAGAGAGAGAGAGAGAGATGAGAAGAATGAGAGAAGAGAGAGAGAGAGAGAGAGGTTGGAATGAGAGAAAGAGAGAGAGAGAGAGTGAGAAGTAGAATGAGAGAAAGAGAGAGAGAGAGAGAGAATCAGAATGAGAGAAGAGAGAGAAAGAGAGAGAGAGAGAGAGGAGAAGTAGGAATGAGACAACAGAGAGAGAGAGAGGAATGAGAATAAGAGAGAGAGAGAGGTTCTTATCTGTGAGAGAGAGAAGAGAGAGAGAGAGACAATGAGAGAGAGAGAGAGAGAGAGAGATGAGAGGAGAGAGAGAGAGTCTTGGAGAGAGAGAGAGAGAGAGAGGTAGTGAGACAGTGAGAGAAGAGAGAGTTAGGAATGAGAGAGAACATGAGAATGAGAGAGAGAGAGAGAGATGAGTGATAGGAATGAGAGAGAGAGAGAGAGAGAGAGAGAATGAGAGAACAGAGAGAGTGAGGTAGGAATGAGAGAAAGAGAGAGTGAGGTTTTTGAGGTTGAGAGAGAGAGAGAGAGAGGTAGGAATGAGAGAAAGTTTGTTAGTATGACAACAGAGAGTAGAGAGAGAGAGAGAGGAAGAGAGAGAGAGAGAGAGAGAGAGAGAGAGAGAGAGAGAGAGGTCTGACAACATGAGCTATTTTTTCTTAGTTCGTTCATTCATTGCAACATAGAGATTTTTAAACCAAGAGTAATTTTCTAGTAATTGTAATGAGACTTCTTGGTGTGACAACATCGGCCTTGATAGTCTGACAACATGACGCTTTGTGGTCTGACAACATGAAACTTCTTGGTGTGACAACATCGGCCTTGATAGTCTGACAACATGACGCTTTGTGGTCTGACAACATGAAACTTCTTGGTGTGACAACATGGGCCTTGATAGTCTGACAACATGACGCTTTGTGGTCTGACAACATGGAACTTCTTGGTGATACAAGATGGGCTTGATAGTGTGACAACATGGCCCTTGATAGTGTGACAACATGACACTTTGTGGTCCGACAACATGAAACTTCTTGGTGTGACAACATGGGCCTTGATAGCATGACAACATGACACTCCAAGGTCTGACAACATGAAACTTCTTAGTGTGTGACAACATCGACCTTGATAGTGTGACAACATGACATTTCATGGTTTGATAACACCAAAACACCAAACTTCTTGGTGTGACAACATCGGCCTGCGACAATATCCACATAATTATGAGATCCTTCTCTTTTGAACAATTTCCTCTTTATTGCTTTGGCTGCATTCAGGTAAGACTCAACTTATGGACTGGAACTGGAAGCCTTCAACTCTCTCTCTCTCTCTCTCTTTGACTCTCTCTCTCTCTCTCTCTCAACATGAAACTCTCTCTCTCTCCTCTCTCTCGTGGGAACTGAGTCAGGAATGTTGTTGGTGAGGTAATGGAGTGTTCACCTTGAGCTTTCTGCTGAGATGTTGAGGCAATTTCGTGTCAAGTCAGTCGAGTGGATTCCGTTTCAAACCATTTCATCAGCCATTTTTCTCATAAAACAGACTATTTATATAAACATACATATATATATATATATATACATGATATATTTATATATATATATATATGATCCACTTTTGATATATATATATATATATATATATATATATATATATATACATGATATATTTATGGTCTGTAACATATGAGAGACATGAGAGAGAGAGAGAGAGAGAGAGAGAGAGAGATTTGTATGACGTGAGAATGAAAGAGTTAATCTGATATTAAGAGAGACAAATAGAGGAAACTTCAGGCTCACTTCTGTTTTGTATTTAATGGAGGTTGTAAATTTACCTGGGATTGCTGACACAAGCTTTTATCTGAGCATTCAGAATTATTGAAACAGTTTTGTGTAAATGTATATCTTTTTTATTTTATTTGTCTTTTATTTACTTTTGCTTGTTTCATGTTCTATAGCCCCATTGGTATGTTTACCAATATTTTCTTTATATTTTGTTTTTAAAGTTTGTTCCATTCTGAAGTTTGCACATGACAATATTTGAAATAATAATTATGGACTGATGACAGACATCTACAAAGTAAACAAATAACACCACTTAAAACATTCTAGATGAAAAACTTGCAGATGAAGAGCGAACACAGAGTCAGGTTCTCTGGAGGGAGGGAGATGAAACGGAATTAGGAGGCTGCAAAGGAGAGCAGATGTTTCTCAGGAATGCTACCTCAATCTTTTTCTCTAATTAGAGAGGAAGCGGAGTTCTTTCACGTCACTTGCACCGGGAAATCGAATTTTTACAGTTGAAACGAAGAAGAATTTGAAAACTTTGGAGATTCTTCGAAGTGGGAGACCAGGCATCAATTTGTAAACGATCAATTTCTCAACACACTCACAGATTTCATACTGGATTCAGTTTTACCTTTAATAGAAAGGTTCGAATTTATCAGACACCTTAGACATTTTTGCTGCTGATTTTTCTAAAACTTAAATGGATAGAATTTTTTTCCCATTGAATTATTTGGTATACGTTTATCAAATAAGTTAAATTACTCGAATTTTAAATTTTTAGCTTCTACATTTTTGCGGGCTAATGTTCCCCTGACTGAATCTGAAATTTTCCTCCGAATGTCATTCATTTTCCTCACACATCAACCTCTGATCTCACCTGGCTGCATTTTTGGGAGTTTCTCTCCTGTCGTTCCCACCACGCCCTGTTTGGGGATCGAACGCTGATCTGTTTAGTTGTGAGCTGAACACTTCATACCACTTATATATACTATTGATACCAGAGAGAGAGAGAGAGAGAGAGAGAGAGAGATTGCTTGACAACCGCGAAGGGAAGCTAAACAACGCCATTAAAATATAGATCTCTGTTAGAGGTAGGAATTACTCGATCCATAGCTCAAATATTTACTAAGAGAGAGAGAGAGAGAGAGAGAGAGAGAGAGAGAGAGAGAGAGAGAGAGAGAGAGAGAGAGATAACTGTGATAACAGAGATAGGAAGCTAAAGGACACTGTTTAAATAACATCCTATGAATCTTTGATATAGGTAGGAATTACAATGCTTATAGCTCAAATATTTACCGCAATGATGTATGAAAAGGCAAATTTTATCATGTAATTCCTCGTTAAAAGCAAATCACTGAAGCATTAATTACCTCCCCCAAGTCATTCCTCGATCGCCTCATAATAAAGAGACAAAAGCAGCGCTCAACTGAATCAGAACCTGTCCCCAGGACAAAGCAAAGCCAGTCAGACAGAGCGAGAGACACAGCTGTGGGTGAGAGACCTATTCCTCCTCCTCCTCCTCCTCCTCCTCCTCCTCCTCCTCCTCCTCCTCAGCTGTTATATCTCACATTCCTCTGCTGTTTATCACTCATTCCTCCTGCTGTGCCTCCCTCAGACCCACCAAGGACTCTAATACAGGAATAGCGACTGCCTTCCTTCCTTATGGGTGCTGGTGGCGTTTCCTGCAAATCCTGAATGTTGACAATCCCGTGTGGGGGAGGGGGGTTAGTGCCGTCAGTGCACCTCATGCAGTGCGCTGTAGGCATTACTTAAGGTTCTTTGCAGCGTCATTTTGGCCCCTAGCTGCAACCCCTTTCATTCCTTTTACTGTAGCTCCGTTCATATTCTCTTTCGTCTCTTTCTTTCTACCGTCTCCTAACAATTGATTCATAGTGCAACTGCAAAAGGGTTTCCTCCTGTTACGCCTTTCAAACCTTTAAACTCTCAATTTCCCTTTCAGCGCTAAATGACCTCACAAGTCCCACTGCTTGGCCTATGGCCTAAATTCTTCATTCTATTCTATATTCTCTTCTAAATGTAACAAGAAATAAGACTGAAATACTCGGAGGGAGACAGAATGTTTACACTGGGCAAATGTTACTGCATGCTGACTAAGGTGAATTTGTTATTCAAGAAGTGATAGGTGGGAAATAAACACAGGTCAGAACCCAACCCCAAATTCTAATTGGTCATCACTCGTCTTTCTGTCTTTTGTATAAATAGATCCATTTATGTCATTTTGTTCAGTCCTCCAATTACTCTGTGCTAATACATCATCAGTCCTTCGCTTTTCATGGCCATTAACTCATTCTTATGTATAATTACCATATTCTGTAAATGTCACGCTTTTCCAGTTATCAAACTTCTATACAAATATAATTCCACAAGATTACTACCAATCACTTTTTCTCGAAGAATTCTGATACTGTCAGTTAAGCCTTTTTAAGTTTTAGTTACTTTTTCATTAACATCACCTAGCATGATCACCCTTTTCTCGGCTTCCAGCCTCAGTCAGACGTAGAGTCAGACTTAACCAGAAACATTGTTTCACACTTTTTTTATTTATTTATTTATTTATTTATTTATTTATTTATTTATTTATTTATTCATATATTTATTTTGGAATTCATTCTATATAAAGCAACTCTTTACAAAACAAGACTTGATTTCAAGGAACGAAGGAAGATATTCACAGAAGTCAACACGACCATAAAATCACCGCCATAAAATCTGGCGCCGCAGTTTCCATATCTGAGGGAATTCTTTCCTTTTGCTTTCCGCTGCAAACTTCGTTAGGAATTCCCTCGTCAGGAACTCGCTTCTTGCTTTGATGTCCCCAAAAATCAATACTTAATTTTTTTTTTTTTTACTAAATAAAGGTTAGCTTGACTGAAGGTTATCTCGTCTTCAAGGATGAGTTAGAAAGATTTTTCTGTTGTTCTGTGTTGCAGGATTCTAAGATCTTTCGTATTTCGAGACTGGATATCTATTTATCTGTCTGTCTGTCTCTCTCCCTCTGTTGATAAAAATGATTGTCAGAGGTAAAACTTATAATTCTCACTGTATCTGAGAGAGAGAGAGAGAGAGAGAGAGAGAGAGAGAGAGAGAGAGAGAGAGAGAGAGAGAGAGAGAGAGAGAGAGAGAGGCGGAAAAAACCCAGTCCCAAAATACGAAAGATCTTCTAATCTTGCAACACAGTACGAAGGAAAAATCTTTATAACTTATCCTTGAAGACGAAGTAACCTTTAGTCAGGCTAATCTTTATTCATAAAAAAACAAGTATTGATTTCTGGGAACATGAAAGCAAGAAGCGAGTTCCTGACGAGGAAGGGATTCCTAACAAAGTCTGCAGCGGAAAGGAAAGGAAAGAATTCCCTCAGATATGGAAATTGCGACGCCAGATAAGATGGCGTTGATTTCTTGGTCGTGTGGACTTCAGTGGAATAATAATGATCATCTCCTTCGTTCGTCCATCGAGAGAAGGTGACTGAAATCGAGTCTTGTTTTCTGTGGAGTCTCTTTCATTTGTGTTCCAGAGATCGTCGGAGTTTTAACATTTTACTTTCAACTATTGCAATTCTCAGGGAGTATAACGCATTTTTAATAACCTATTGTTCACCTAAATACAGTGGAGTTCTGTATATTAGTGTGTTAGCATCATAGTGTAATGTGAATCTCTCTCTCTCTCTCTCTCTCTCTCTCTCTCTCATATCTAATATATATATATATATATATATATATATATATATATATATATATATATATATATATATATATATATATATATATATATATATATATATATATATATATATATATATATATATATATATATATTATAATATATTGTATATATATATATATATATATATGTATGTGCCCCTCAAAATATATATATATATATGGATATATATATATATATATATATATATATACATATATATTTATATATATATATATTCCAGTATATATGACAGGAGCGTTTCTTGGAGATATATATATGACAAAATAATGGGGGCATAATGAAGGAGGGTATCCTGATATTGGTAGATGTATAGGATTTTGTAGACAAGGGTCTTGTTGTGACCAACAGTTCCTCAGTTAATGACATTATTTCTAATATAAAATTCCCGAACTCATAACATATCTGTATAACATATCTTCCCAAAAGATGTCATGACAATTACACTCTTGTAAACTCCGATCTCTTCCACTAAAGGAATAGGAAGAAGAGAGTGGGGAGAACAGGCATTTAAAACAGAATTCATCAAAAAATTTACTCTGAAAACTGTTCCTAGAGTGCCTGAGTCATAAAGATGCAAATCCATCAGGGGGGCCTCAGAATCTCTGTCTCCTAGATTAGAGACTTAGAGTTCCTGTAAATATTTTGGTAATTATACCTGAAGAGGACTTAGATATTAGCCTTCAAAGAGTTGTACTCTGGATCAAGAGTTTAAATGGTTATAATCCAGTAATTATCCAACACATTATCAGGTTATAATAAACAAATTAAATAAACTAAGAGTCCCACTCATAACAGACAAATAGATTTCAACAACAAAATAAAGCTTTGTGTTCTGAATAGTTGGTGTTATAAATTTTGGAACCCACATTATCAATACTCTAAATAACAAAATCCTTGATATTCAACAGTCTGGCGTTAATATTCAAGTAGATATTTCCTTCAAAATATCACAGATAAGTTAGAAAATTTTTTTTATTAGAAATCAGGGCATGCAATTATTGACAAGAACATAAAATAAAGATGACATCTCCATCATCAAAAACCCAACAAATTATCTTGTCATCATTGAATTATTAGGAACCCCAAGATGACAAAATAAATCCATTATATCTCTCTCTGAACCACTCTCTCATCTGGAATGGCTCTTCATGTCTTTTGTATATATTTCTCTCTCTCTCTCTGAATCAATAAACAAGTAATATATATCATTTTCAACGTTTAAATAGTGTTTTATGGGCTGCTTATTTTCACTATCTCAAGTATTACTCAAATTATTACATATATATGAAATAACCCGTTATACAATTAGCACTTATATTCTACTATTATTAGATATTACACTCTAAAAATTTTGAAAACAGAAATTGTTTATAGAGTGACTGAAAACTTTATTTCATCAATTTTTTCACTGCATTGTTTGCTCAAAGATTCGTATTTGATTGAGGTTTATTAAAAATATGTTATAGGTTATTGGATATGAATTTATGCGGACAATGAATTTTTGCCAGTGTTCTAAGAGTTGGTGTTGTGGAATTTTGCATGAAAGAAGTCTCATCAGTTTATTTATCAACAGTCTTGAGTGTAATGTTGATGTTTCCTTCAAAATAAATTTTTGTTAATGCTTTCGGATTAAGTCAAGAGCCTAAATGAATTTAAAATACATTTTACATTATCTTCCCAACTTAAATATATCAAAAATGTATTAAATATTCTCTTTCTCTCTCTTGACTCTCTCTTCTCTCTCTCTCTCTCTCTCTCTCTCTCTCTCTCTTCTCCTTCTGTACTGAGGGAAGAATGCTAATTAGCCATTTCCCCTTTAACCCGTTTTAAGTTGATTTTCATCTTTAACATTTCATCATTTAATTATTAGGACTCTGAAATAAGGCCGTTGATAATATCTTTATTTACCCCCGTTAAACAATATTATTGAAGATGAAAGAGAATTTTCAGTTATGTAGGTTGGTCTTTTTTTATTGACTTGTCAAAATTAACATAAATTTGTATGTTAATTATTTAAAGACAATTCGTCAATATGTTGTGCGTTAAAGATTATTAATAATTAATTAATATATATTGTTTTATCTGTCACTCTATCTTTCTTTCTATATGTATATATATATATATGTATATATATATATATATATATATATATATATATATATATATATATATATATATATATATATATATATAATGTGTGTTCATGATATGTATATCACAGATAATAAAAAACACATATTTAATATCAAATTCAAACACACTAGGAATAGCATTTACCCAAAGGGAATCGTAATTCATTAACGCTTATCAACTACGATTTCCTTTCAGTATAAGTATTCCCAAGGCAAAATGATTTTGATATTTAATTATATTTTTACTCTTTTCTCAAATTTAAAAAAAATTTCCTTTCTCATCATTATTATTTATAGAAAAAACACAGATCTCCAGCGAGTTTTTCCATAAAAACCAAGATATATCAATCGAAACATTTATGACTTTTAGGTAACTGGAATGGCGTCATGTCTTTTCTGTTTTCCAGTCTTCCAGTTCAACTGGATATCAGGTCTTCAGCTATTTAAGTCTCGATAAGTGTGAGAGCCAGTATGGCTTCAAAATGATTTAGGGAGAGGAAGGAGCTGAATTGGAATGCTTCGAGTTGCTCATATTTGCAGACTCTCTCTCTCTCTCTCTCTCTCTCTCTCTCTCTCTTTATCTCTTCTCTCTCTCTCTCTCTCTTTTATCTTTATTTATATATTTTTATATTAATATATATATATATATATATATGTATATATATATATATATATATATATATATATATATATTATATATATATATATATATATATATATATATATATATATATATATATTATATATATATATACAAATTTATATTATACATGACTATTTATCACATCATTTTATTTATTTATTTTTATACAATTTTATAATTCAATTCAATATTTATAATTATTTTGATATATATTTATTTATATATTATTATATAAAGTTTGCCAACCCCACAAGAATATTGAATACTTATTTCAGGATTTATATTATATTACTTCTATCGGATATATTATATATATATACATATTGTATATATACACTATTTTTAAACATTTATTTTTAACATTTAGAAGGAAGTTAAAAAAATTTAAGAGGTATCAAAAGTCTCGGCCTCCGAATTCATGTATTTATCATAGAAGAGAGAGAGAAGTTTTATTAGAAGACTGAGATTGTTTAAATTGGTTATTGGAAAACCTTGAAATGCTGGAAAGTGAGCCTTTTGTTTTTCCAGTGTTCTGAAGCAGTTGGTGTTGTTTCTTTTTTGCAGCACAAATAACTCATCCTTGAATCAACAGTCTGAGTTTTAGAGTAGATGTTTCCTTCAAAATAAATTTCTGTTAATGCTTTGCTCATTAACAAGAGCCCTAAATGACATTCCAGCAAATACATCAGACATTATCTTCCCAACTTTAGGAACACCAATAACATTATCTCTTATCTCTCTCTCTCTCTCTCTCTCTCTCTCTCTCTCTCTCTCTTCTCTCTCTCTCTCCTTTCCTTCTGTAATTACGGAAGAGGAGGGGAAGAATGCTAATTAATTTTATTTATTTACCCGTTTTAAGGGAATTTACCATTTCACTGAATTGGCTTCTGAAATTGTTTATAGAGGCGACATTTCATCAGCATAAAATTTAAAAATTTGATTAGGACTCTGAAATAAGGCCGTTGATATTTATCTTACCTATTTATAAATATATTCTTCTGAGGTATTGATTATTTTTTGATATGATTTTTATTATTAGAATTAAACCTCAGTTATGTAAGGTGTGGTCGGGTTTTTTTGTTGACTGTGTTTTTAATTAACATTTATTTGTATGTTAATTATAAAGAGACAATTTATCACAATATGTTTTGCGAATTAGAGAAATTAATTTGTTAAAGATTGTTTTATCTGTCACCTATCTTTCTTTCTATCTGTATATTTATATATATATATATATATATATATATATATATATATATATATATATATATATATATATATATATATATATATATATATATATATATATATATATATATATTCTAATGTATTATTGTGCATGGTCTGTATGTATATCACAGATAAGAAAAACACATATTTAATATCAAATTCACAACACATTAGGAATAGCATTTACCCAAAGGGAATTCTTCATTAATGCTTATCAACTACGATTTCCTTTTAGTAGAAATTTATTCCCAAGGCTAAATGATTTTGATATTGAATTATATTTTACTTTTTCTCAAATTAAAAAAATTTTTTCTCATCATATATTATTTATAGAAAAAAGTTTGATCTCCAGCGAGTTTTTCCATAAAAACCAAGATATATACATCAGCGAAACATTTTATTTATGTTCTTTTAGGTAACTGGAATGGCGTCATGTCTTTTCTGTTTTTCAGTCTTCCAGTTCAACTGGATATCAGGTCTTCAGCTACAAGTCTCGATAAGTGTGAGAGCCAGTATGGCTTCCAAAGTCGATTTAGAAGATTTTTTTGTTCAACGTGGAATGCTTCGAGTTGCTCATAAATTGCATTTTTACTCTCTCTCTTTACTCTCTCTCTCTGCTCTCTGAGATGAAATAATTTGTCTATTTAAGTTCTGTCTTTCTCTCTCTCTCTCTCTCTCTCTGTCTCTCTCTCTCTCTCTCTCTCTCTCTCATGATTTTAATAACTGCAGTGCATGCAACCAGTGTTATACATAATATAATTCTTATATGAGCTTTGAGTTCAATCATTATTCTTCCTAATTTTGCTCATTTGCGAGTTGTTTGCTCAAAGTCAGGAGGCCAAAGGTCGTTTGCCAATTAAGGTAAAAAACTTCAACTCCCAAAAAAGCACAAAAAGCCTCATATTCTTAGGATTAGAAGGAATAACATTTTAACATTTAAGAACGTTATGCTGTGCCTTCCTTGTAATTCTTCTGAAGAGTGGATCTTATTTTGAATGCAATACAAGATGTACAGTTCATGTTTATTGGAAACTCTTAACTTTAGAAATATTTCATTGAAAATTGTCTACATTCAGTATTCATAATTTAATTTTTGAATAACATTATTTTTAAGTCTTTTTAGTACTTAAAAAAATTTGAAAAATTTTAAAATACTTTATTGTAACAGTCAGTTCTATCCACTCAATATGAAACGGACTTTTTTAAAAATTCAATGTTCCATTATTTATGAATTTTGAATTTCGTTTTCCAGCTCAAAATTTTATTGGCCTTTCAAATAGAAAATATAATTTTTGAATTTGAAGATAAATTTGAGAGAGAGAATTAAAAGAGTTTTCAAAAACTATGTTTATACTCCAACCAGCTAGAACTAATTGAAAACCTAAAAATTGTAAACATTTGATGTAATTTTTAGGTTTAAGAGGAAAAGGTATTTTGTCTTAGTTCATTTTTTTATTCATTTAAAATAGGATTAATATTCTGGTGAACAGATAAATTTTGATTCCATTTTTATGCTTTTACTGTTATATAATCAAATTTTTGTCATTTTTTGTTTTTTAAACTTGACTTTCAAATGACTGCTTACTTTACCTGTTGGAGAATATTGATTATTTTATTTTATTGAAAACATATATTTGTATCATGTATATATATATATATATATATATATATATATGTATATATATATATATATATATATATATATATATATATATATATATATATATATATATATATATATATATATATATATATATATATATATATATACATATTTATATATATATATATATATATATATATATATATATATATATATATATATATATATATATATATATATATATATATATATATATATATATATATATATATGTATGTGTGTATGCATATAACTGAAAAATGAAGGGCTTATATGAATCAAACAAAAGCGACAATAAAAAAACCTCTGTCTAATAGGTTATATCTTCAACCCTGCAGAACAATAATGATTTCCTAACATTGCAGTATAGAGGAGAACAATTTCAAGAAGGCGTCTTGTAATGACAGGCGATTAACGGATATGGTGGCCGTTAGGTCCCGTCTAAGGGGGGGTAGGGGGAGGGAGTTAGGAGACGGTATCCTTCTTTAAAATAGGATTCAAGATGTGGTTGATTTCATCCGGTTTCTTCTCTCCACTGTTATCACAGATTCCTTTGTTTGTCTTTTTAATTAGATAAATGAGCTTCTGTTATGTGATCTTGGAAAAGACATGTTACTACTCTATAAACAATTTGCAGTGCATCACATTTTATGCTTTGGTTTAGATTTACTTATGACTTTGCTTCTTGGGCTGACAATATTTTTATTCACTTTCCATGAATTGGGTCAAATACACCTTTTATATTAAAGGCGACGTCCCTTGGTGATGAGATAATGTTTGGAACCACAGACATATATTTGTCTGCATATCTATATAATATGTGTGGGTGGTGTGTATATAATATATATATATATATATATATATATATATATATATATATTTATATATATATATATATATATATATATATATATATATATATATATATATATATATATATATATATATATATATATATATATATATATATATATATATATATATATATATATATATATATATATATATATATATATATATATATATACAGAGAGAGAGAGAGAAATAGGAAGGACTCCGCACATACCAATACCCCACCAGACTACCGACATCCTTTTATTAGAGGCCCTAATTTATTGCAGAGGCTGAAAAGGACCAACGAACACTTGTCCTTATTGCATCCTAGCCAGAAGAAACGTTGTTATTTGATCCTTTGTAAATGGCTTTTCATTTGTATGCTTTGCGAGCACAAAACAGTCTTTTGTTAAAGAGAATGAGTTCAATCAACAACACTTGACTTCATGTAACAAATCAAGATAGGATAACTGACTGGTGCCTTTCCTGAGATCACTGGATAATATAAGTTCAAGATCATTTGATGAAAGTCAGTTTAATGAAGATCTGTTAAGGAAGTCATTTCTTCTTCACCTGTCATATTAACACATAACTAAGGTGATGATAGAAATTCTTCTTCTTCTTCTTCTTCTTTATTATTATTATTATTATTATTATTATTATTATTATTATTATTATTATTATTATTATTATTATTGATTGAGGAAACCCACAAGATTCTTGTGTATAACTTGTTTACTGGTAAATATTTACATATTACTTTTTTTAATCTCGAGTACTTTCAGGTCCTAACTGTGACCCTTTTTCAAGAGATGAGGTAGTCAGGCACTTCTTCGTTGTTTTAGATTTAGCTGGCCTTGTTCAAGGCCCAGCAATCTTCTGGAACTTCTTCTCCCTGTGCTGTCATTTATATGATGGCTGTCCTGGTTTCCATTCTCTTGAGAGTTGTTAATCTCCTCCTGTCGGTCTGATATCTTGATCTGATGGTCAGTGGTATTAATCCATGTGGTATGTGAGTAGTCACCATCGGTCTGTTGGGCAGGAGACCTAACCTCCAGGTCAGAAGGGTCGATCTTAGCTTCTTTTAATATTAAAGCTCGGCTTATGGGATCTTCTGAGGTAAATCCTTTGTTTCCTTCTATCACTTTAATCTCTCTGATGAGTGCCCCTCCCACTACCCTCCTATGACTGATGTTATTGCTTTTGTATATAAGCCTACTGTTTTTAAAATCCATCCTTTGGTCCTTTTCCCAACAATGCCTAGCTATAGCACTCCCCTGTGAGTTGAGCTGTACTGCCCTTCTGTGTTCTTGGATTCTAGTCCTTATTCCCCTACCTGTTTCACCCACATATTTGTCTCCACAATTGTTGCAATTAATTATGTATACTCCCCTATATCATCTGCATTACTATCTTCTCCTTCCAATTTATTTTTACATACTTTGTTTTTTACGGTGTTGTCAAAGGTATACACAAATTTATATTTAATTTCTTTCATTTTTGATGTAATTTGTTTCATTTTAGGCATATAAGGAAGGGAAACTATTTTCTTGTTTTCTGTATTCCATGTACTCTGCATTTTCCCTGTAAGAAATCCTCCTATACACAGGAATCTTGTGGGTTTCTCTTTCCATCTTCAGAAGAAAACTGAAAGAAGTTTTTGTTTGGTTTATTATTATTATTATTATTATTATTATTATTATTATTATTATTATTATTATTATTATTATTATTAGTAGTAGTAGTAGTAGTAGTAGTAGTAGTAGTAGTAGTAGTAGTAGTAGTAGTAGTGGTGGTGGTGGTGTAAGTGGTAGTTGTATCAGTATGAAACGTGGGAAAATAAAAAAACAAATAAATATATACAGAACAAAATCAACAAACAGGCAACCATGACACAAAGCAAAGAAAAACTGAAGAAAGATCGATTTAGCTTAGGTAGGTCACTCGGAGTCTCTCTCCCTCCATCCATCCCAGTTGCCTCAGAGCTGTGAGAGTAATAGGATGCGTCGGCTCGCTTGCGCGCCTGCTTCCCTCCGGTGCGTCTTCTTCTTCTTCTTCTTCTTCTTCTTCTTCTTCTTCTTCTTCTTCTTCTTCTTCTTCAGCCGGTGTTGAAATTCCTTCCTTCCTTCTTTTATGTATATCTAGACTAGAGGTGGACTCTTCAAGTGTCTCTCTCTCTCTCTCTCTCTCTCTCTCTCTCTCTCGTATGCTTCAATGAACGATGTAGGTTGTTGTGGGGAATAAAGTGCTGTTGGGGTGGGGTTTCCTCCCGCCCCACCCACACAAGCACACCTACACAAACCCCCACACAGCACCCCGCACACAAACACTCCCACAGCACCCCACACAAACACTCCCACACAGCACCCCACACCCACACAAACACTCCCAAACAGCCCCAAACCCACACAGCACCCCACACCACACAAACACTCCCACACAGCACCCCAAACCCACACAAACACCCCACACCCACACAAACACTCCCACACAGCACCCCAAACTGGCACAAACACCCTCACACCTACACAAACAACACCACACCCACACAAATACCCCTAAACCCACACACACACAACCATACACCCACACAAATACCCCACAAACACCCCCACACCCACACAAACAACCCAACATCCACACAAACACCCCATACAACACAAACACCCCCACACCTACACAAACAACCCCACACCCACACAAACAACCCAACATCCACCCCATACCAACACAAACACCCCCACACCTACACAAACAACCCCACACCCACACAAACAACCCATCCACCCCACAATACAAACACCCCCAAACCCACACAACAACCATACACCCACACAAATACCCCCAAACCCACACACACAACCGTACACCCACACAAATACCCCACAAACAACCCCACACAAAAACAACCCACACCCACACAAACACCCCCACACCTATGCAAACAACCCCACACCCACACAAACAACCCCACACCCACACAATACCCCCAAACCCACACAAATAATCCCACACCCACACAAATACCCCCAAACCCACACAAAATCCCAAAACCCACACAAACACCCCATACCCACACAAACACTTCCCACACCCACACGGCTTCATAGCTTCCCCTAGTTTTAACAGAGGAGAGAGAGAGAGAGAGATTAAGAGTCTCTCTCTCTCTCTCTCTCTCTCTCTCTCTCTCTCTCTCTCTCTCTCTCTCTCTCTCTCTGACAGTATGAGACATTATATATATTTTATCTAATAATAATAATTCGGTATATTTCATTATTAGCAGCTTCTTCACTCACAGACTATTATTATTATTATTATTATTATTATTATTATTATTATTATTATTATTATTATTATTATTATTATTATTATTTTATGTAATAATTATGTTGCATTTGATGAATAATAATAATCATAGGTATTGTATATTGAATATTGGATCCAGGGTATGAAAGCAATTAGGAATTAGTGCATTTTGGGGGAGGCCTGGCAGGGTATTGTTTTTTTGGGGGGGAATGTTTGCTGACTCCCCTGCCTGGGACTTGTTCACCGGCCTCCCCCCCCCCCTTTATCCCCAGGTATCCATCCCCTATCCCCCTTATCCCCAGGTATCCATCCCCCCCAACCCTTTGCTCCTACCACAACCAGCTTTTTTTTTTGGTAACTTTTTTTATATACGTTATCGCCTATATTTTCCCATTAGGACAGTGTTGCCATCAGACGTTTCATCTTTATGCTATTCGAGAGAGAGAGAGAGAGAGAGAGAGAGCCATTTAGTAACTGAAAGTATATTTTTGAATGACAACGGGCAACGAAGTGAGACAGGAAACAAAGACTAAAAAATTCCTTGTCTGTGACTTTCTCTCTCTCTCTCTCTCTCTCTCTCTCTCTCTCTCTCTCTCTCTCTCTCTCTCTGTCGGTTTTTCCAAGTATATAAAAATAATTCAGTATATTATTTCACCATTAGCTTCGTACAAGACGTGCAGTAATCACGCATAGGCCTACAACGATAAAATCAATTATTATTATTATTATTATTATTATTATTATTATTATTATTATTATTATTATTATTATTAATAATAATAATAATTGAATAATAATAAATTAATAATAATAATAATAATAATAATAATAATTTTGGGGAATTGTTTTTAATAATAATACTTGTTCACTGGCCTAATAATATATAAAATTGTCTCAGGCAAACCATTAGCTTTTAACTTTTTTTGTAAATTTGATCGAGGCCAGTGGTTCCCAAACTTTTTATATGAGCCATTTAATAACTGACACACCTAATCACCTGAAAAACCTTGTCTGTGACGTTGAATCCTGATGCCCCTATAATGATGATATATATTTCATATATATATATATATATAATGATATAATATATTATATATATATTATATATATATATATTATTATATATATTATAAATGAATAATATAATAATAATATATTGTCACAATATTTATCAAAGGTCAGTGGTTACAAACTTTTTTGGCCATATAATTGCACTCTCAATATTTATTATATATATATATATATATATATATATAATATATATATATAATTCTTATATTCACGTTGGGAACCACTGGTACTCTAGGCCTATGCATAATTGCTGCACGTCTTGTACAAAGTTCATGGTGAAATAATATTAACATTATATACATAGTAAAAACAGAGAGAGAGAGAGAGAGAGAGAGAGAGAAGAGAGAACGTCACAGACAAGGAATTTTTAGTCTTTGTTTCCTTTCTCAATTCGTTGTCCGTTGTAATTCAAAAATATACTTTCAGTTATTAAATGGTTCTCTCTCTCTCTCTCTCTCTCTCTCTCTCTCTCTCTCTCTCTCTCTCTCTCCATATGAGGCTTTATAATAATTCGGCATATTTCATTATTAGCTTCGTAGAAGACGTGCAACAATCATGCATAGGCCTAGACGGATAAAATCAACAGCTCCTCTGGGACAAATTATTATTATTATTATTATTATTATTATTATTATTATTATTATTATTATTATTATTATTATTATTAGATTATTATATTCAGAAGACATTGAAGCTCTATTTCCATAGTGTGTGTATTGGCAGGATGCTTGGAATTATATAGCGAGGGAATGAAAGGCTTGTTGACGTAAACATTCAAACTTCGATTTTACTTATATAACAACTCATTTCAACGATTTAATACAATATATAGATAAAAAATACATTTTTGTTTTCTCATGTCATAAAGATCACTCTTGGTTTTTGCTAAAATTGAAAAAATAAATCGATTTGCAAAGCAAATGTTGCCTGAGCATATTTTGATATACATAAATATCTATCTTTAGGCTAACCACTATACCAGTGTGTGTGTGTGTGTGTGTGTGTGTAGAATCGTGCTCTTGGTCATGATATTTCCTGTCATATTTGAATCCTGCTCAATTCTCGTCAAATCAATCGAATTTTGACCGAGTGCTTTCCAGAGAACCGAAGCCTTTTTTGGCATTTATTTTTTCATAATTCTTCTTCGTCTCCTGTGGGTTTAATCCCCCCCACCTCTCTCTCTCTCTCTCTCTCTCTCTCTCTCTCTCTCTCTCTCTCTCTCTCTCTCTCTCTCTCTAACACCACATCATGGCTTCCGGTGTCCAGATACCAGCAGAATGGCCAGTTCTTCTTTTCTTTGTCATCTACGATAGTCGGTATCGTTTTTGTCCATATTATCATTAGAAATTGCTGTTGTCTGCGCTCTGTAGAACTATTTTGTTTTTATTGAGAGAGAGAGAGAGATAATTTCTAGAATCAGTCTTTTATTTATCACTTTAGAATCAGTCTTACAGGTATTTATATTCATCATTTAATATATATATATATATATATATATATATATATATATATATATATATATATATATATATATATATATATATATATATATATATATATATATACATATATATATTTTATCACATCACCGTGATTCATATTCAATCAGTAAGCTACAAACGTCCTATAATATACAATTCACTCTATTCAATCGTAAGTTTAAAAATATATTTTCATATATGTTTTCATATATCAAAGGGGAATTTTTAGTCGATAATAAGTTCGTCGTCTCGTGGGCTCGAACTAGAAAGACAAGAACTCAGGACTACAGTGGACGCATTTTAACCCACGCGGCCAGCAAGTGAAGAGGGAGTGGATATCGTCTTCCCCTATACAAATCGCCCGTCGAACTCAGGTGTTTGTATTTGGAGACGAAACCCACCTCTCCATGCTAACCCCGTAGTGCGTTTGTCGCACGCAGCCATATTATGACTTTTTTTTATCACATCACCGTTTGTAGCTTACTGATTAAATATGAATCACGGTGATGTGATAAAAAAAGTCATAATATGGCTGCGTGCGACAAACGCACTACGGGGTTAGCATGGCAGAGGTGGGTGGATATCGTCTCCAAATACAAACACCTGAGTTCGACGGGCGATTTGTATAGGGGAAGACGATATCCACTTATACCTCACTTGCTGGCCGCGTGGGTTAAAATGCGTCCACTGTAGTCCTGAGTTCTTGTCTTCGCTAGAGAGAAGAAGTCAAATGAAAGTACATACTGAAGCCCACGAGACGACGAACTTATCGACTAAAAAAATCCCTTTCCTTATTAACTCTCTAACTCTCTCTCTCTCTCTCTCTCTCTCTCTCTCTCTCTCTCTCTCTCTCCTGCCATTTCGTAGTGCTGACAAAAACACAGACTTTATTATTATTTATTATTATTATTATTATTATTATTATTATTATTCAGAAGGTGAAAGATAAAAATATATTGAATTGAATATAAAATTTAGGCCAAGGGGCAAGCACTGGGACCTAAGAGGTCAATCAGCGGTGAAAAGGAAATTGTCAGTGAAAGATTTGAAGAGTGAAAGAGAGAGAAATTCAATATTTGAAGAGAGAGAGAGAGAGAGAGAGAGAGATTCAATATACTGTATCCCATTAAAAACAGCTATTAAATAAACTTCTGTATTGAATTAGTACTGTAATTGTGATACTCTATAGGAAAATACTTATATACCAGTCGTTCTTACCTTGGGGGGCGCCAGCAATTTCAAAGGGGTGCATGAAACAGCCCCCAAGTCTCGCTAAAAAAATTGATAATTCTCTAATTATATTCGTTATTCTCTTAAACAAGTCTCGCTAAGAAGCATTGTCAAATATCTCACTAAATTCCCAAAAGAATAGAAATACCTTTTTTTATTTTCCTTTAAATCTTGGGGGGGGATTTCACTGGGGGGGTGTAATAAAAAGGTTAAGAACCACTGATATATATACTGTGTAGGCCTAGTGTGCAGCAGTGCTGTAATCAGATAAATAAACACAGCAAAACAGCACGACGGAATAGGTTTACACTTATCAGGAATAAGATTTCGAGTTAACAAAATGATATATAATCGATTCTAATAAAAAAAAAACAATCGTTATATTAAGATTTTATACATATTTTTTCATTGTTTAGCGCGCGCCGTGAAACCGGTGGGGCCGGGTGTATGGTGGATAAAGAGAGAGAGAGAGAGAGAGAGAGAGAGAGAGAGAGAGAGAGGGGGGGAGATCCTCTCTCTCTCTCTCTCTCTCTGCTCTCTTTCTCTCTGTCGCTTGCTTTTACATTCAAGATTAAAAAGTTAGAGCTTAATAATGCACGCCATTAAAAAGAGGAGTACAGGGAGGTTAGTGTTGGAGAGAAAGAGAGGGAGGGATGGAGATTGGCGGGAGGGGTGGAGGGGGCTGGGGGGATCCCAGCTCCACACTTCAACTCACTCCAGAAGGTGGAGCCCTGTGAGGAGGAGACGATGCGGAAATCATTCATGCCAGAGCACATCTGAAACGAAACACCATTCATTCTAAGTATATTGGACAGGTAACTCGTCATACTGCTTAGAAGAAAAAAAACAGGTAAACTATACAATTTAAAGGAAAAGGGGAATATATTTGTTGTAGAAGATAGACATAGCCTGTAGATATAGAAGAATGTTTAAATCTTTTAATCATTTGGAAATTATGTCGATCAAATCACTGGTACTCCCTCTTGGTTAAGCATTTAAAAGTGCAAATACATTGTATGGATACACATTACGTTTTACAGGGTAAAATAAAAGTTATAGAAGTCTCTTACAAAGCATACTTATTTAATCTTTGGATGAGGACGGATAGCCTCACCTTCTGAGGAGAAAATATCCTACCAGACCCTCCAACATCCTAGAGGAACCATCCTGCATTTAAAACTTCTTTAAGAGGAATTCCACCGCATTGTAACAAACGCCCACAAAGCAACAGATTTTGAATACAAACAAATTGTCATACAATATTTCAGAGTGAACGGTATTTTATTTCAGCACAAATGGAATTCTGTCACCTGAATGAACAGTCTTCAGGCAAGCGGAAACAATCAGCATGACAGCAACAAACAGAATGATTGACTGACAACAAAATCCGTCAGAAAAATAGAGATGTCAAAGTGATGGCAGTTTCCAACAAACCCAGTGTTGGTAGAGAGTTCCATCACAGAGGGAAGTAGTCATCCACGGCAGATTTCATCGCAAAATCTGCCCATAACGATTTTCTGCGAAGGTTTCTCTCCGAGGAACCAACAACTAGTGAAAGATTCGGTCGATATCAAAAGGATCAGATGAATTCCAAGACTGGTCATGAGATTCAGCTTCGACTAATATACACATAGAAATGTTTGGGACTTTCTCAATGAAAGACTCTTGAGAATAATTTGTTATTTCTCTTGATATTTCTATGATATTTTACAGGATGTCTTGATACTCTGTTGGCAAAACTCCCAGGGGAAGTCATTACTCCTTCCCTGTGTAAATTTACTGTTAGTATTTTATTAAATTTATTTATATATATATTTTATATATACATATATATATATATGTATGTATATATATATATATATATATATACACACACACATACTGTTCATACTATATATATTTTCATTTCATATTCTCCTTCCTGACTCAGAGGTATCCCCTGTTCTGAAAACTTCCACCACGTTAGTCATTTCATAAAATATACAGAAGGATCATTAGCAGCACATCAAACCCCCAAACATGCTACAATACTCACTTTTATTTACCACGTTGCTCCTGTAAGAACACTGCTGTAGATCCCATTTGACAATGCATTCCAATGAGGCCTGAGAGCCGACAGAGTAAGAAAGAATAAAAGGTTTGAGATTATTCTTTGATCTTCATTCAAAGGTCCTCATGAGTCTTCAAAAAAAATCTTAATTAGATGAAAATCCATCAGCAAAAGATCTTTCTCGGAAAGCGCGATTGAAATTACCATTAGATCACGGGACAGTTGTATTATTACTCATATAATTATTTTATTCTGATTGAATGATAGCTGCTTTATCAACAGAGTTCCCAAGTTTTAATTACTCTTATCAGAGGGAATCGTATTCGTCATGATATTAATGATATGCAAACTGTATCTGATGGCCGATTTTTACCTGAGACGTTGAGTTGTAATGAGAGAATATTTTCTGTTGTTATTCATTAGTTAGGGGAATCTCTGGTTGAAATATAGAGGCTGGAATAGGAAATATTGGAGTTTGTAATCAGCCACTTCGAAATTTTAATTGATCCTCATCAATACTTGTGTAAGTAAATGTACAAAAAACATTATTGTAAATGATTTCATTGAAATACTACAGTATATCACATATCTCATTGACTGTTGTAGTTATTTAAACATTATTTTGGATTGTATTATAATTATGAGTTCCTTTTACTGTACCTCCATTCATGTTCTCTTTCTTCAATCTTACTTTCCACCCTATAATTACAAATTTTTAATAGTGCAACTGCGAGGTTTTCCTCCTGTTACACCTTTTAGACTCTCTTGCTGACAATTTCTGTTTCAGTGATGAATGTCCTCATACATCCCAGCGCTTGGCCTATAGCTTAAATTGTATATTCTATTCTATTCTATTATAATTACAAAGCCTAATCTTTTACATTAATGCAAACTGAATAATTAAGAATCATTTATCTTGTATTAGTTACTATGTCTGTTTCCGTTTCAATTCCAGGTTAGCTGTTAGTGGTATGAAGAGACATTCAAATATTTGCCTTTAATTGTCAGGAAACCAATTCCATGCTTTGGTACTGAAGTTCGAACAGAGTAATACATTAACATGAGTGACTAATGTGAATCATAATAATTACTTATAATTAGTCTAGAATATGCAGTGCAAAAGAGAATGGTGACGAAATTTTATGTAATGGTTTAGTTTAGCTTTTATCAAAGATATTCCGAGTTATGGTGACTTTTTTTATAAATGAGTATGTATATATATATATATATATATATATATATATATATATATATATATATATATATATATATATATATGTATGTATGTATGTATGTATGTATATATATATATATATATGTATATATGTATGTATGTATGTGTATGTATGTATGTATATGTGTGTGTGTGTATGTATGACTGTGAAATATTTTCCGTTAAAACAGAATTCCATCAAATATAAGGAGCCCGTAAAAATGCCAAAATGTAGAAAGTAAATGCTATATTTCAGAGACCAAACTGTCTCTCTTTTCAGGCAAACAATGAATGAGAAAAAGTTACAGAAAAGCGGTATTTATACCAGAAGGTCCATAGGTCAGCCCTTACGTCACTCCAGTTGACAATTTCTCTTTAATCTTCTTAATCACTGGTTGGAGGAAGATTTGATCTATAAAATCTGAGTCCCAGGCTCCTTTTCAAAGGTTCATCGTATTCCTTTGTTTAATCAAGGCTGATTCCACCATCTGGCTTTTGAACCGACAATTGCTGTTATAAATTATACGAGACATGCGAGTATTCCAGTGTATTCTGTGATTATGGGTATTTATGTGGTTAAAAATAGCTGAGCTCTGTTGTCTGTACCTAACTGAAAGTTTATGCTGTATTAATCTCTGGGGGAATGAGTTACCTGTAAAACCGATATAAGATTGGTCATAATCGAGGCAAGGGATTTTGTATACTCCTGAGTCTTTGGGGACTGGCTTTTGTTGGACGTCAATCAGGAATTTGGCTAAGGTATTTGGGTAGGTAAAAGCGAATGGGTTAGAGTTTCCAAGTGTCTGTGTCAACGTCTTAATCCTGTCCAGGTGTGGGATTTTTATTTTATTGTTGCGCATCTCTCTAGTCTTGTTTTGAAGGGGATGGTAGAAGATTGTTAACTTTGTGGATCGCTTTCTCAATTATATGGTCAGGGTACCTTAAAGATGAAGCTGCTTATGGATTAGTTCAATTTCCTTTTCCCGGAAACCCAGGGAGGAAATCCGTAAGGCTCTTAAGAATAAATTACAGGCAATGCCAATCTTGATAGAGGTGTCATGATAGCTAAAAAAGTGGATGTATGCGAGTGAAAATGTTGGTTTTCTGTATATGGTAAATTTGTATTCCGTCATGTCTCTAATTACTGAAAGGTCAAGAAAAGGAGTTGTGTTTTCTGTTTTCCCTTTAAATTTAATGTTAGACACTAATTCATTTAATTTTGAAAGAATTTAATTGAAACTGCCCCACCTATTATCCCAAAATGTTAAGATATTATCTACATATCTCATCCACAGCATGTCTTTAGGTTTTATTGCATTTATTATAGTTTCAAAATATCCCATGAATAGATTGGCTAAAACAGGACTTAAAGGGCTGCCCATGCAAAGCTAACATAATCTTCTACCGTCCCTCTCAAAACAAGACTAGAGAGATGCTCAACAATAAAATAGAAATCCCACACCTGGACAGGATTAAGACGTTGACACAAACGCTTGGAAACTCTAACCCTTTTGCTCTTACATACCCAAATACCTTAGCCAAATCACTGATTAATGTCTGACAAAAGCCAGTCCCCAAAGGCACAGGAGTTTACAAGATCCCTTGCCTCAATTGTGACCAATCTTATATCGGTTTTACAGGTCAATCACTCCCCAGAGATTAATACAGCATAAACGTTCAGTTAGGTACAGACAACAGAACTCAGCTATTTTTAACCACATAAATATCAAAATCACAGAATAAACTGAAATTTGTCACATATAATTTATAGCAGCAGTTTTCAGTTCAAAAGCCAGATGGTGGAATCAGCTTTGATTAAACAAAGAAATGCGATGAACCTTTCAAAAGGAGCCTGGGACTCAAATATTATAGATAAAATCTTCCTCCAACCAGTGATTAAGAAGATTAAAGACAAATTGTCAACTGGAGCGATGTAATGGCTGTCCTATGGACCTTCTGGTATAAATACTGCTTTTCTGTAACTTTTTCTCATTCATTGTTTGCCTGAAGAGAGAGACACTTTGGTCTCTGAAATATAGCATTTACTTTCTACATTTTGGCACTTTTATGGGCTCCTTTATATATATATATATATATATATATATATATATATATATATATATATATATATATATATATATATATATATATATATATATATGAAAAACATTTTGAATGATTATTTTGTTTTGTTTTTTTAGCTAAGTATTTTTCTTGGAGATATTCTGGGCAAAGGTAAAATGAAACAGTGCCTGCATATTCAGCAGTCAGTGCTGACGAAGGCCTGTCGTCAGTCTGGCTTTCCATGGAGACAAAGGGCATCATGCCTTGGGTGATGCTCTTGCCATGTCACCGGAAGTCTTCAAGTTTCGGTAGAGCGTTCGTTTGTTTGCGAGTTCGGCTCTCGTGGGCGTGTCATAAGAAGTGTGAATTATCAAATTTGAGTACAGGTTAGACATTTCGGAAAGAGATTCCCGTGTGATCAGGTCCGCTTTCCTGGAAGACTTTGTGTACTGCCTGTGAGGTGAACTGAAACTTTATTTTCAAAAAACCTGGATGGCTTTAATAACTTTGTTTAACATGTACTGATTCTTTGCACTGATTACCATGCTTTGAATATCTTTTTCCCCATTTATTTTTATCTGCCATGTCGCTTTGATTTTGATTTATTTTTCTGAATTTTGATTTTGCCATGTTTAATTATGTGTATTTCTTTTGGGGTTGGTAACGTGGGAAATATCCCACATTTATTTTTATCTGTGCCTATTTTTAAAAGTTTTGTTTTTCCCTTTGTTTCCTCAGATGTATTAATTTAGAGGTCAAATAGATGGAGCGGAATGTGACTTATCATGACTACGGTCATGTTTGACTTATTTTGACTCTTTTGTTGTAGAGACTCAACTGGTGGACGTTGATAGCACCATGTTATATTTTAATTGATTATTTTGGGGTAACAATTCTTGGATGCTGATACTCCCATTTTATTCCTATTTTGATTCCAAACTATTTACCATGTTAGACTACTGAATAAATTATATTTTTGTAGACATGTTTTTGCTGTTCTTCCTTAGTTCAGTTAGTGACTTGGATGAGAGAGAGAGAGAGAGAGAGAGAGAGAGAGAGAGAGAGAGAGAGAGAGAGAGAGAGAGAGAGAGAGAGAATGCACTTACCTTGTGAGCAGGCCGGCTAACGCTACCGTGGTTTCTTTGAGATATAAGATAATTACGGCATTGATCTCATAACAGATGTTGAAGGACGTTATGACCTTTATCTGACCTTGTATATATATATATATATATATATATATATATATATATATATATATATATATATATATATATGATATTGTATATATATATATATATATATATATATATATATATATATATATATATATATATATATATATATATATATATATATATATATATATATATATATATATATACATGGTGTGTGTAATATATATATATATTTTTATATATATATATATATCGATCCAGTCTTGATGTTTGAGATATATCATCAGATATTTGAGACATACTGTAAAGATGCTCACTTAAGATGTGTCCCCAAACACATCCATTTCCAAATTAGTCTCTTAACGAAGCCCAGAGCCCGAAACTTGCAAATTCCGTCACTATAAGGTCTTCCCTGCAGCAACAGCCCGCGTCTTCTTCTTCTTCAGACCCTCAATTTCAGCAGAAGAGTCCAAAGACGTATTTCTCAACTTCCTCGGATTTATGGCCTGATATTAAAAAAAGGATTACTACAAAGACCAACCATTTTGCATTAGGTTACCTGTGTTTAAGTTAATAATTCCCTTTCTTGATGACAGTTCATATTGCGTTGACTAGCATGTGATTTCATAGAATATGATACTTAGGGATTTCTTTACTGGAATATTTTAATAACACTTTCATAAATAATAAAACAGCAACGAGGCAAAACCAGATTACTAACTTAGTGTATCATATCTCCTGAGATACATACCTGCCCAACCATTTTGCATTAGGTTACCTGTGTTTAAGTTAATAATTCCATTTCTCGATCTTGACTCATCTCTCTCTCTCTCTCTCTCTCTCTCTCTCTCTCTCTCTCTCTCTCTCTCTCTCTCTCTCTCTCTCTCTCTCTCTGGTCGACAACGAGAAACAAGTATAAAAACCACCATTGTATATTCTGAAGTTTTATGCAAACTCAGCGAAATTTCTTGCAAGATAACATTGTATCATTCCTCAGGGTGTAGAAGAGGTGCAGCTGAAGCATAAATGGACATTATCCTCATCCCCTTCTTCTTCTTCTTCTTCTTCTAAGTTATTCAGATGCTTCCTTCGTTCTTTCTCTCTCCGGAGACGTCTTCGCTGTTTGACGGTGCAGGAGGGACTCGTAAAAAGACTCTTGTCGGACGGACATCATTCACACATACACAAACATACAGGCACATGAACATATGAGCTTACGTACATGCTCACTCACATGTGTTAAGAGAGCCAAACTATTCTCACTCTCTCTCTCTCTCTAGCTTTGCTCTGGAATATGGACATACCTCAAGCCGTCTTCTCGCATTCTGGGGTGTGTCCCTCAGAGAGAGAGAGAGAGAGAGAGAGAGAGAGAGAGAGAGAGCAAAAGTTACAGTGTAGACTCAATGACATATGATTATAACAGTGATCAAAATGTATTATTATAATTATTATTTATTATTAATATTTATTATTTGTAATATGATTAATAATCTTTGGTTTTTTGCATTTTCAGAAACTCGGCATTGTCGTCGGTTTTGGTGAGTGTTAACAATAAATTTTTCTTATTAGTTTGTGTTTTTGTAGTTTATTGTCGATAACTTTTTTATTTGTGTATTGTCATTTATTCTTTTGCTTCTGCTTCTTTAGAAATCTTGAGAATTCGTAATGTTGTCGTTTTCTTTACTATTTTTGAATGTGTGTGTGTGTATATTTATTATTACTTTTGTAATTTTTATTAGTATTGCTATTATTGTTATAATTATTATCATCAGTATTATTTTGAGATACTGCATTAGATTTTACTTGTTTCTATATTGATTTACTATATTGAATTAGCTATAGATCATTACAGGATACTTTTTTCATGACTGTTCCATTCATTCCCTTTTTTTCACTCATTCTTCACTCTTTCCACTCACTAGTGGCAAAAATAGTTTCTTGAGTGGAATTCAGTTTCCACTTCAAAGGGAGTTCTCTTTGATTCTGAATAAAAAAAAATTTCATTTTCATAAATTTTTATTTTATCACATTATCATGCGTCCTAACCCCCCAAAAAATGTTTAAAATTTATTCAGGGTTGAAAAATTTATTCAGGGTTGAAAAATTTATATCTCATTTATTTACGAAAACTCTCCATTTATAAGATAAGCAAAAGTTATACTGTTACTTAATGTTGAGATCTAGAAAAAATAACTTACCTCCTCTGAAAATAACTGGGCAATTTTTAAAGTTTGGAAACTTATGCCCAGTGCTTCTTTTGCTGAACTCCTTTTCGCTCGATATAAAACTATACATTGTCACTATATATATATATATATATATATATATATATATATATATATATATATATATATATATAATATATATATATATATATATATATATATATATATATATATATATATATATATATATATATATATATATATATATATATATATATATATATATATATATATATATATATATATATATATATATATATATATATTACTACGATTCTGCCTTAGATACTTACTGGATTCTGGGCTGCATCGGATAATCAGAGGGAGTTCTTTTACATTACCAAGAAACTACCATATTTTAACTAAAATCTGACTAATAAGACTGGTTAAGGCAGATCCGTAGAAGAATCAATCAAAGGAAAATTACTGGTTTAGTGTTTTCTTCATGTGCGGGAAAGATTGCATAAACTCAAAGGGTTCTCTTAATTAATTATATTTACATAACAAACACAGATCAGAAGAATGACGAATTACGGGGAAGATAATGATAGGGTCCTGCTGAATGAATGAATCCTACTCAAGGACTCTTCTATGCCGATGATGTCTTCATAACAGAAGCATCACAGATGGGTAGACTAAATGGGTGGCATAAGGCACTGCACATGGGATAGAGCCAAGATTTGGTTCCACAGCCCAGGCTGATCTACAATGAGATGAAATATGGTTACTTGCAAAATGATAACACGCTCAATGGGAACTGAGGGAATGCACAGATGGTACCAAACAACTCAGTTTCAAACACTAAATGCACAATTACCTTAACACTTAATCACTGATGGTACCCACCAATGAACAGAAAATAAATCAGGCAGAGGAATAACGGAATCGTTACTGATTAAAGAAACCTTATTCTGGTGCATTACCTTCGTCAAGATGACAGTGTCTTGGTCCAATAGGGTGTAGGCAGTGGAGGGAGGAAAATGAAGGGATGCCACTTACAAAAGTGTACTGGGTTGACCCTCGAGGTTAAACATGTGGAGGGAGTACAAGGGACAGGCAAGAGGGATGGACAGCAAGTGTCCTCATTGAAGTTCTGAGCACTTCTCTCCTCGAACTGCTGTTTCATGGTCCATATATAACGTCAGTGGATTAAGCCTGAGCATCATTGTAGATGGCGCTGAAGTCAATGCCCGCTCTGTCTCTATAGGGTCACGCACGTGGGGTCACATTCCCAGGTGTCTTGGCAGCTGGCACATGTTCAGGAACTATGTGCAGGGTGCTTTCTCTTCTGGCTCCTACTTTGCTAGCTGTCAGCCGCTGGGGAAGATCAGCATCTGTGAAGGCTGCTCTTAGGGATAAGGATCTCAGGCAGTCACTTTGAACAGGGAGGTATTAAGGGCTTACCCATACAGGGAAAAAGGGAGAGAACTGGTGAAGAGGCAACTGAAACCCACAGTTCTTTTATTTAAATACGAGTAAAATGAGTTTTATTCTTTTATCTCTTACATTATTATTATTATAAAAAGCTGGTGAGGTTGCTTGGAAAGAAGTTTCCTTCATTGATATATATATATATATATATATATATATATATATATATATATATATATATATATATATATATATATATATATATATATATATATATATATATATATATATATATATATATATATATATATATATATATATATATATATATATACACACATACACACACACACACACACACATATATATATATATATATATATATATATATATATATATATATATATATATATATATATATATATATATATATATATATGTGTGTGTGTGTGTGTTTATGTGTATACATCCAGTACAGGTTCTTTTGAAGTAGAATTTAGAGGAAGCCTTAAAAAGGAAAATAAAACAATAGTCAGGCTGAATAGGTTCTTGAAATTTCATAAGTTGAACTTGTACTTGAAAGTTAGAGTTTTCATAGGTCTAGAACAGTCTCTATTGCTTTATGGGCATTTATCTTGTGGGAAAATGAAACTGTATCTTAAATATCTTACCGATTTGAGAATAATTCTTTAAAAAAGAATATTATTAGGAGTCAGAAGGCAGGATATAGTGAGAAATTATAAGTTAAAAGAATTGCAGATGAAATAATGACGAAAGGTAGACAGAGATGGCTTGGACACGTCCTTCGCATGGAAAACCAGAACTTGATGGAATGAAAGAGATTCCTCTGATGTTCTGTTATGGATAAATTACTCTCAACATCGTCTCCATATAATGGAAATCAGACTGGTTGGTTTATTACAATATTCTCTTCATTGTTAAAGAAACCAAAAAGTTTATAAAAGTCTGAATATCATTGAAAGACTTACCGTAGAAGATAAAGTCTTTTTTTTTAAACTAATTTCATGACTTATAGTCAAGAGGAAATGGGCATTAGACAAACAGCTCTTCCAAACTCTTGGCGTCGTACAAATGCTTGAAACTTCTCACCTGGAGTTTTTCTTTGAGCGAAGAAGAGGAGGAGGAGGAGGAGGAGGAGGAGGAGGAGGAGGAGGAGGAGGAGGAGGAGGAGGAGGAGGAGGAGGAGGAGGAGGAGGAGGAGGAGGAGGGATGAGTTCGACCTCCTTTCTGGAAGAGGGAGGAGAAGATTAATGGCAGTTCTCGGATCCTCTAAAGTCTTTATTTAGTCAACGACATCAGACACACTCTTCCTTTTATCCCCTTTAACTTTTTTTTCTAATTTTATTATTGTGGGAGAAAATTGGACCATGTTATGGGTTCCCCTCTTCTTTGGTCGACGTGTTACATATAACGTCTTGTTTACGCTAAAGAACACCGAGGAATGAATGAACAAACAAGGAAGTGTTAATTTAGTATTGCCATTATGAGTCACTTAGACCAATGTACTTTGAGTCTGAATCTCTCTCTCTCTCTCTCTCTCTCTCTCTCTCTCTCTCTCTCTCTCTCTCTCTCTCTCTCTCATTCCCTCACTTATGTCAATGTGCTTAGAACTTGAATCTCTCTCTCTCTCTCTCTCTCTCTCTCTCTCTCTCTCTCTCTCTCTCTCTCTCTCTCTGACATTCCCTCACTTATGCCAATGTGACAGAACTTGAATCTGGTCTCTCTCTAAATCTCCTGCAACAACATCTCCTCTCTTACATTCCATCTGTTCAACCCAGTAAGTGATTTGAACAGAATCTCTCTCTCTCTCTCTCTCTCTGATTGAAGAAGCCTTCTCTCATTATCCTCTTTGGGAACCCTCCACAAGTGTCCTGCATCTGATGTTCCTAAATTCCTGCAACAACATCCCAAAACAGGAATCCAATCCCATTATCCTCATCTGTTCAACCTCCAGTAAAGAAGAAGAAAAATATTGAATAATCAACTTCAGTCGCTCTTTGAATGACTGAAAAGCCTAACTCATTATGCCTAAAAGAGGAGGCCCTCCAACCCCTCCCTAGTCCCAAAACGAGGTTCCAAGGTCTTAATTCAGAGCAGAAGAAGAAGAAGAAAATACTGAATAATCAGACCTCGATACCTGTGAAGTGTTGAAATAACCCCTCCCCTTAAAATGAATGACTCACTCACTCATCGCATCCCCTAAAGAAATATGCAACTGCAAATCAGCTCGATGTTTTATCCAATTTAGAGGAGAGGGAAGTAGATTAAACAACTACGAAGTATCGATTTCTTTAAGGCAATGTTATAGAGATGAAGTCGACTCTCTCTCTCTCTCTCTCTCTCTCTCTCTCTCTCTCTCTCTCTCTCTCTCTCTCTCTCTTTTCTTGTACCAGTTTCACAACTAAAAGCATAAAATAATATTTAAATCCACCGTTATTTGTCCAGCACTAGAATCCATTACGGAACCTCCCACTAAGATCCCACTTTGTCGAGATCATTCAGAGATAACAACTGATCACTAACTGCAGTATATTGATGTTTTAGTTTCAGCAGGCCTCATGCCAACACGGGCTCTGCTCTTGGGGAGCCCTCAATATCAATGAAATAACGATAACCACTTCGGAGATGTTAGAACTGGTGCTACAGAAGGATTCGTTTTACTTTCATTATATTTCTTCCAAAGTCTCTTGTTTAGTTGATCTTGTTTTCTGTTCTTCAGCCGAAAACTCCTTTTCTCTCTTGTCAGACGATTTTATCTACGTATCTTTTCTCTTGTGTTATTCAAAGGTAAATGAAAAACAGGATTTGGTTTGCCTGGTTCAATAGTCGTCAATACCCGATATATGCAGTTCTTCAAAAATAATCTCAGAAATTCGACTTTATATTATATAATTTTACGTGCAAATATCCCGTGAGAATAATAATAAAAATACATTGAACTGGAAAAAATTATTATCTGTTTGTTTATTTTTTTAGAATTTCAAGGGGGAAGATTAGTGACTTCTATATCATCCATTTTACCTGAAGAAAAATGATTCAGCTGAGAGGGATAATATTTCTGCTTTTCCTTTTATGTTTTTGAAGACATATTTAAGGGTAAAAGGAAAACTAACTTTACATTTCAACGCCTTATTTTTCTTAGTCTGCTTGATCGATTATTTTTAAAACAAAGTCTGCTTAATCGATTATTTTTTTTAAGAGCTGACCGTTAAAGTCTGCCTGATCGATTATTTTTTTTATTATTAGCTGACCGTAAAGTCTGATTGATCGATTATTTTAATTAATAGATGACCTTAAAGTCTGCTTGATTGATTATTTGTTTTAATAGCTGACCTTAAAGTCTGCTTGATCGATAATTTTTTTAATGGATGATCTTAAAGTCTGCTCGAGCAATTACTTTTTTACTAATAGCTAACCTTAAGTCTGCTTGATCGATTGTTTTTTTAATACCTGACCTTAAATTCTGCTTGATCGATTATTTTTTAATAATGACCTTAAAGTCTGAGATCAATTATTTTTAAGTCTATTTGATCAATTATTTTTATATTAATAGCTGACCTTAAGTCTGCTTGATCGATTATTTTTTAATACCTGGCCTTAAATTCTGCTTTTCGATTATTTTTTTTATTAATAGCTGACCTTAAAGTCTGTTTGATCAATTATTTTTTATTAATAGCTGACCTTAAAGTCTGCTTGATCGATTATTTTATTTATTAATAGCTGACCTTAAAGTCTGCTTGATCGATTAGGCGTATGTTTGTTAATAGCTGAAAGTCTGCTTGATCGATTATTTTTTTAATAGCTGACCTTAAAATCTGCTGATGATTGATTTGTTTTTGAATAACTGACCTTAAAATCTGCTTGATCGATTATGTTTTTTTTTTTATAGCTGACCTTAAAGTCTGATTGGTCGATTATTTTTGTAATAGTTGACCTTAAAAGCCTGCTTTGATCGATCATGTTTTTAATCGACCCTAAAGTCTGCATGATCGATTACGTTTTAATAGCTGACCTTAAAGTCTGCTTGATCGATTATTTTATAATAGTTGACCTTAAAGTCTGTTTGATGGGTTATGTTTTTTAATTGCTGACCTTAAAGTCTTCTAGATCGATTATTTTTTAATAGCTGACCTTAAAGTCTGAGTGATCAATTTTTTTAATAGCTGACATTAAAGTCTGCTTGATTGATTATGTTTTTAACAGCTGACCTAAAGGTCGCTTGATCGATTATTTTTTTAATAGCTGACTTTAAAATCTGCTTGATCGATTATTTTTTTAATAATTGACCTTAAAACCTGCTTGATTGATTTTTATATTAATAGCTGACCTTAAAGTCTGCTTAATCGATTATTTTTTTATTAATAGCTGACCTGAAGTCTGCTTGATTTATTATTTTTTAACAGCTGACCTTAAAGTCTGCGTAGTCAGACTTTTAATTTTTTTTGCATGTAGCCAATGTTAAGGTTTACCGGTTAGTTTTACTGGAATAATTATCCAGCTTTAAAGTTTGCGCTGTAAGTTTCCTTGAATGAGCTGCCGGCAAAGTTTGCCCAATCGGCGTTTCTGTCGTATTAGCCGGCCTTAAACTTAGTTTTTGCGTTCATTAGTGAATATCAAAGTTTGCCTAGTTAATTTGTTTATATTAGCCGACCCCAAAAGTTTGCTTGGTAACTTTTTTCTTAATTAGACAACGTTAGAGTTTGCTTGCTTTTTTTTTTTTATCAGCCTACCGCAAAGTTTACCCGATTATTATTTTTCCAATAGGCTGATCTCAAAGTTTGCCTGGTGATTCTTTTTTTCTAGCCAACGTGACAGTTTGCCTGATCAGTTATTTCAATTATCCGAACTCATAGTTTACTCAATTTGTTTTTTAATGAGCCAACCTTTAAATTTCCTGGGGTAGTTTTTTTTTTTTTTTTTTTTTACATTAGTCGACCTTAAAGTTTGCCTGTTCAGTTTCTTTTCATAAGCAGGAGTTAGTACTTACCCAGTCATTTTTTTTTTATTATCCAACTTCAATTTTTCCTTATCCTTTTTGTAAATTAGCCAACGTCAAAGCCTGTCTGATCAGTTTTTAAGCTTATGTTTGCTTGCCTGGTCTTGTATTGAAGCTGATTAAGTTTGCCTTGTCAGTTTTTTTTTTTCTAAATTAGCCAAGCTTATAGTTTACTCAGATGTTTTCTTTTAATTGGCCGACTTTAAAGTTAGCTGGTCAGATTTTTTTCAAATTAGCTTTTCTTAAAGTTTGACCAGTCTGAATTATTTTATCAGTTTATCTTACAATTATTCCAATTAGCTGTTCGATATGTTACTTAGCCTACCTTGAAGTCTGCTGTGTGACTTTTATTTTAATTCTCTGTCCTCAAAATTTCGTCAGTCTTTAGATGACATTAAAGTTTGCTTGGTTAGTTTTTTTTTTAATTAACTGACCTCAAGGCTTGCCTGGCCAGTTTTTTTTATTAGTTGACCTTTAAGTTTGCTTGTCAGTTTTTATTTATTAGCAACTTCAAACTTTGTCTGATCAACTGTGTTTTTTTTTTTAATTAACCAACATTAAAGTTTGCACAGTCAGCTTTTTATCTTTTCTTTATATTGACCTTAAAATTGCTTAAGATTAGCCGATCTTAACTAAATTATGTCCAAACAGATTTTTATTTATTTTTTTAATTAGCGGGCTTTAGATTATTTTATTAGACGACCTTAACTACAGTTTGTCCGGACAGTTTTTAATTTTTTTTTAATCAGCTGACCTTGACTAAAGAGTTCCCAGACAGCTCTTTATTTTTTTCAATTACCTGACCTTAAAGTTTACCTAGTGAGCTTTTTATTTCTTGTAGATTAACCAATTCTAAAGATTTTTCCTAATCGGCTCAACTAGCTGACCTTAATTTTTTTATAATTAGCCGACTTTAGCTAAAATCTACTCAGTGAGCTTTATATTTCTTTTAATTTAGCTGGCATTAAAGTTTTATTTTTTAATCAGCAACCTTAATGGAAGTTTGGGTACCTTGTGCATCTAACCCTGATATTCCAGTGGTCAAAGACTTAGCCATTTTTCAATAGAAAAAAAGAAACCATTTTCCCTTTAAAGAAAAAAAAAAAAGCCTCAACAGGACAATAAAACACAGAAGCGTAACATCAAAAAACTTCATCTTTTATATCACAAATCACAGTACAAAAATAGTTTTTGGAAATGGTTCGACCACTCGTTGATAGACGACACTGTTGTAAAGATAGCCTCCCATCATCCGACCTGGCCGCTGGATATATATATATATATATATATATATATATATATATATATATATATATATATATATATATATATATATATATATATATATATATATATATATATATATATATACATATACATATACATATACATATACATACACCCACACACACACACACACATATATATATATACATATATATTATATATATATATATATATATATATATATATATATATATATATATATATATATATATATATATATATATAACTGTTGGATGCATCAGAGTTCAAAGGGAGAATAACGAATAAAAAACTAAAAGTGAAACAAAAAATACGTTTAGAATATTGTTCAGTGAAATGCAGGCATCTGTGGTGAAGATATTCAGATGAACATTTCACGTTTAGAGGATCGTATAGTTTCCGATACATTACAACGAGAGAAAAAACAGAAAAGGACTTTTCATATCAGACCTCTCACTCGAATCTGTCTGGAAGAGGAAGTCGAGTCCATTACGGAGTTTGTTTTTGGGAAAATGATGCAACTTTTCACTTTGATCCCGGGAATGTATCCATCAGCCGCCCACAATGGGGAAGCGTTGGACCTCACGGAATCATTATCAGCTCCACTGGATAATTTGTATTTTTTCTGCATCTAATTTTTACTTTTACTTTATTATCTATGTTTGTGAATGCGCGTGATGTATCTCTCTCATTACTTTCCTGAGAATCTACAGAACATGTCAGAACTGTGGGACCTGCGGAATGTCCGAAATATCTTCATTTGTAAAGATGAATATTTTTCTATCTTTTTAAAATTCCAAAATTCTGCTCACGGATTCCCCCTCCCAACCCCCCTGCGCCCCCGTCTATCGAGTACGAGACCGCACTCTTCAGCTGTGGCACTCTTACGTGAAATTCTCCCCCCCCCCTCGATGTGGGACCACCTTGACGTGGTGAGGGGGGACTCTTGAACCCCAGGAATTTGTTCCCGGTTTGAGTCCAAATGTCTCATATATGATTATATATTTGTTTGGATTAATTTTTGTGGAATTTTCCACTTTTCCTAAAACTTATTGGACCTGTTAAATAGGAAGAGACACCATAGCTGGGATTGGGTTTATATCCGAAGCTAAATAGTGGGAATTATGGTAGGACCATCAACTGCCCGATAATGTTCGTACCCAAGAATTATCAGATTGATAGCTCAAAGGCCGAACTATGCTTTAGGGCTGGACCACGGATTCCCCGTGGGGGGGGGGGCGGTGGCGGTGTCTGGTTCTGGGGATAGGACTCTCGGCATTCTATCTGGTTTCCCCATAACATGATTAGGGTGGGGACGATTGTATTCTTGCAATACTCTCTGTCCTAGCAAGCAGGTTTGGCTTACACTTGGGCCACTCTAATCATGTTGTGAACTTGTGCCATCCCCTGTTGGGTAGGGTAGCGACCGGACATTTGGAAGTCGGTTCTCACTTGTGCCATTGGTGGAGGAATAAACTCCATGAAAGACTGATGATATCTTTTCAAGGTTTTCAGGTTTTATCTTTTATTTTTTTTTTTTTTTGTCTCCAATCTTTATGAATAGTAACCATAATGGTTAATGGTAGCGACTTGGCACAGTTGACAACCGCTGGAACTTCCTCTGACAACCTTTTTCTGGAAAAGTCAAATAAAAATCTTAATGTAATTACACTGGAACCCTGTGCTCCAGCACAAAGAAAACAAAAAAAAAAAAATCTTGACCCAACCTTGACTCAGATTCCTGACCTTAGAAACAGACAAGAAAATATCAGCATTAAAATTAGAAAACTTCCTCTTGAATCGACATTCAACTACTGAAATGTCATTCAGACAAATAAAAGATCAGATGTGGTTGATAGAAACCACAACAATAAATCAGTCTGAAAATTACTTAACTATAAAAAGTATGGCTAATATAACGGTACATATAAAAAAACATGACAATATGAATAGCGTACAGGGTACCATAGTACTCCCTGATAATGACGAAGAACCGACAGAAAAGAATATATTGCTGGATTCCCTTAAAAAAGGTACAATTGTGTGCAAGACTGCGAAATATACCACATAGCCAGTAGACGGAGTAATGGAAAAAGACTGAGAATAGCAAAGATAAAATTTGAAGGCCATGAACTACCCTTCAAAATTAAAACCATGGGCCAAAGCAGAGAATTGAGACCGTATGTTCCAAAACCACTACACTGCCAAAACTGTAATATGTATGGACATACAAGTAAAAATTGCCGTAATACATCTGTATGTGCGTATTGTGGATCTGACAAACATACCACACAATGGAGGTGTGGTGAACCGAAATGCGTGAACTGTGGACAGAATCACCATGCAAGATCTAAGGAGTGTATGTATTATATATACAATACAGAATTAAAATTACTTCAGGAAAGAACGGGAATGCCTATAAAAGAGGCCAAATTAGTATTAAAAGTTAGAGGAATGCATGATCCCGCTAGGAAACGAACGTTTTCTACTATAATAAAATCGGACAAAGAAACAAAAATGGAAATAGGTAAGAGTAACAAAACCCTGATAAACAAATCCCAAGGGAAAATAACTACTTTGCAAGAAGAAACTAATACAGCAAAACACCAAGAAAAGTATACAAATATTTGTTCAAATTCATTTGAAATATTAAGAGAAATGGAAGGACAAGAAGATAATACAAGTACCACAGAAATATTAGAAGAAAGTTATGATGAATTAGAAGCTAAAAAAAAAAAGAGGCCTTTAGAGAGAACTCCACCCAAGACCAACAAAAAACCGACTATTATTAGAGATACATCAATTAAACTAAAGACGGGCGACCCGAAGAAAGAACATAAATAAAAAAATGATAAGAATATACCTTTTTCTAAAAAATAATAATAAAACCAATGGAAACAGATACCCAGAACATCAAAGAAATAGTAGAGGAACAAACCATTGACAAGAATGATTATGTGATGGGAGAAGAGATTACTCCATCACCAATAATAGGTGCAGCAAGAGTAAACGAAAAAACGACACATGGAAACACATGTGGATGTAATGAATGTTTCATTGAACTGTGCAACAAAAACAAAAGCATAACAAAAGACAGTTTAACAAACACTATACGAAATTTTATAAGATACAGAAATAAAGAAACTACTAGTTTAGACACTCACGGAAAGGGCTGTATGTGCATTGGACACCTAATATCTTATAAAGAAAAACAAATAAATGTCGTAAATAAAATTTTAGAAAAAATGCAAATTGATGATCCACAAAAAGAAAATGCCACACTAACGTAATATTTTCAATAATTTTATTATACCATGGAACGTAAATGGTCTACAGACCAGATTACATTTGGGAGAAAGACAACGATTACTAAGGGAATATGAACCAATGATATTATGTTTACATGTCAACAAAACACTGTCAACAATAGGTAAATATACCATAGTATCTACATCTAGAGAGGAAGAAGGAAATTTAGGTACTGCTATATATGTACATAACAAAGTACGTTATGACAGAGTACCTATAAACTTGCAAATATCAAATTAAAATACGAATAAAAACGATAATCAGACATTTTATAATTTATGCAACCAACCAAATAAAAATTACGACATTGATAAGCTTAAAGATTTACTTAACAGTACCAAGGAACCTACATTAATAGTAGGTGATTTTAATGCTCACAACCCAACATAGGACTGTAATTGTACAAATTCAAATAGAACAGGAGTAAAATAGAAGAGTTCTTGGATTCAAACGACATGTGCTGTTTAAATGGTGACGAAATTAGCACATATTTTTCAATAACACGTGGAACATTTTCCTAAGTAGACTTAACTCTGTGTACAACAAGTATAGTTGACAAATTAGATTGGAATACAGTTGATGACTGATCATTTCCCAATATTAATTTCCTTATTACAAAATAATCCTGCAAAACATGTCCCTCACTGTAACATTTATAAAACAGATTGGGAGTGATATGAAATGCACTCTAGAAATATCCCACCATTTGAATATTTAAAAGACCACAATGAAGCTAATAAATTTCTTATTGATTTCATTAAAAATGCTGCTGATAAAGCAAAACCAAACTCAAAACACCATCCAACAAAACACAAAGTTCCATGGTGGTCCTGTATGAGCTAACAGAATTAACCTAAAGAGGTTACATACTTGTAAACAAAGTTTACTCCTCCGGTTACAAAAAATAGAAGATGATTTCTTTGGCGTAATCAATGCGAAATGGTCCCAAAAATGAAAATAGTATTTAAAAGGCACACAGCCCACGTTTAAAACCTGTCCAAAACCGGAAGTTTGCACTAGGGGCGTATCCACAGCTGAGACATAATCATCGTGGTGTTGTTGCCCATTTTCGCTTTTTCTTTTTCTTTTATTTTTTTTTTTTTGGCCCTCCATACCTCCCCTTATAGGTTCCTAATCCACCATTTTTGCCACTAATATGAACAATTTATTATATAAATTTCTCTCACAAAATTGAAATTAGAAACAAACTTATTTTACTTTTATTCAGTAATACAACTTGCAAAATGTACATTTTCTTGTTTTTCAAAAAAATAGCACTTTTACAAATTTCTGAGAGTATGATATTCTTCAAATGGTTCCAGACATAGTGGAACGATTCACGGCAGTGGAAGCGAGTGTCTTTTCTCTGCTGTGGTCGACGATTTGTATGTCGGCAGATATAGCAAGTCCTTTGTACTCTCTGTTTTTGGCACCTGGTGGCACTGGCATCGTACGAATGAAATGACATGCAGAAAGTCGGGCTGGATCTCCAGCAGAGAGCGACGACCAGGTGAGGGGTGATCAACACCATTATCTTCTAACAGCTGGCGTATCACTTCAGTTATGAAATCTGGCAGTGTGCATTTTTTACGGGTCTTGAGCGTATACAGTATTTGTGCATCCAACATTGTGATATCTAACATGTGAAAAAAAAGGTTTCTTGTACCATTTTAGCGTCTTACGAGCACAATCAGTGGATGATATCATTGCATCCGACTTTTCTGTCCAACGCACGTTAGTGTTATAATCAATGACACATTCAGGTTTGGATATTCTTCCGCGAGTATGAGGATCAACATTCTGGCTGAGGATCATGAGAGGATTGTGAAAAGATGTGAGGAGGGAAACTTCACCCTTGTCCCGCCAGTGAACAGCAAGGGTATGATTTGTTTGCTTGTGTGTTACTTCACCCCTGCGAACAATAGGAGCGACGCTTGGAATGTTTTTTCGTCGTCTTTTTACGATACCAAAGGCTCCTGTCATCCTGGAATAAAGATACTGAAAGAGGGCTGAGAGCTATACCAATTATCGATAAATAATACATGGTTTTTGTCAAGATAAGGCTACGTAAGGGTTAGCACTACTGTACACCGCCAGACAACCCCAAAATCTCGTCGAGTGTCCCTTCTGTTTCAGCACCAGAAAGGGAAGCCCAAATGGTAGTGTTTCTGGAGGCTGGTGGAGAAACACTCGCTGGACTTTTCCGTAATTGATTCTCGGTTGTGGCTTTGTCCTTGCTGAATCATTTTTTCGGGTTCATTTTTTCTGTTTATTTTCATATATTTTTTTTATAAAGCAACATTTCCAAAATTCGAAATTGATACTTAGTTGTGACTTTGTCTTTGATTAAACATTTTTCATATTAAGTTCTTTCTGTGGTTAATTTTATAAAATATTTTGTTCTGATATAAACAAAAATTCCAAAGTTCTAAATTGATTCTCATTTGTAGTTTCGCCTTTACTGAAGCATTTGTTCAGATTAAATTTGTGTGCGTGTTTTTTATAATTTTTTTTTCTGATATAAAGAAACATTTTCAAAATTCCGAGATTTATTTTCAGTTGTAAGATTGTCTTTGTTTAAACATTTTTCCATCTTATTTTTGTATGCCTTTTTTTATTTTTTCTGATATAAAAAAATTCCAAAAATCTAAATTTATTCTCATTGGTAGCATTGCTTTTGCAGAAGCATTAAGTTTTGCCTGCGCTTTTGTCAAGTCTTTTTCCTCTGGATACCAAATACTTATTTAAAATATAATGATGTTATTCGGACATGGCACATTCAACCAATCATTGTGAAGCGCCCGAGTACATTTGAAATAAACATATTGTTTGTTTTATCCATTAGAGAAATGATCTTTTGTCAACATATATTAATTGTTAACAATTATTTGAGAGAGAGAGAGAGAGAGAGAGAGAGAGAGAGAGAGAGAGAGAGAGAGAGAGAGAGAGAGAGAATATTCACTAATGTGCAGAAAGTCGTGAAATGCATAAAAGACAAATTGTTATTCTGCCGGAGTATTTCCAATAAATTCAAGAGGCGGAAAGACATCAACTATAGAGCGGAAATGGTAAAATAACATCTTTCATATACATAAATATAAACTCCGCTGAAATCGTTCTATGAAACAGGCATTGTTAGAGTGGTTATTTTGTTTGTATTCGCAATATTCAAGGAACGCTTGGTTGAAACTCAGTGGAGGAATTGTTTGCTAGATGTGCATTGTCGTATTCCAACAGATTTTCCCGATGAATTTCGCTTTATACCAAGATAACAATAGTTATCTTATGGAATGGTTCATTCAGTATTTGATATTGTGTCTCTTTTTTTTGTGTGTCATAGAGTTGTATTATGGGAGCGAATGTAAAATTAGAGATCAAGTGTATATGGTTGAAGGGGACGAGTTTTGGACTGAAGAAATGCAAACCAAGATGGCTGCACTAATGAAACTTCAATGATTATCAAATCAGCAGACGTTTTACTTACTTTTTTTTATCTGTTAACTAATTTGTTAATTTGCCTGTTTTTCTAATAACTGTGTTTCTTATTGCCTTCTGTTACTTCTTTCGAATAAACACCATATTCTTTGGAGGCTTGAATTTGCGGTCAATGGCCCCTGTTGGATTGGTCCATACGAGTAGGGTCCATCTTCTGAATAATAATAATAATAATAATAATAATAATAATCCACAAATCACCCTCCAAGACCGCTTCCTGCCTCCAATCACCGTCAAGAAGAGCAAATGCTTTCACTAATCAGAATTTAATCTGGGCTCGCCTTGTGGAAGAAAGGAAGACGAACCTGATGTCCTTGATTTACCCAAAAAGAGGCTGGGCTCTCAAACACCCCAGTTCCTTGTCCCCTTGGTTGTAATTTAAAACAAGAGTATTCTACAAAATGTTCTTTTTCAACTCTCAGACCTCGCTTCCTACTCTGGGAAAGGAGGAAGGGCGCTCCTGAGGAAATTTCATTGAGGAACGACACCAGCGAATGCCTACCTTTGATGGGTAAACGGATTTGCCCTCTGGCTCGTTCTGAAAGGAGTTACAGTGCCTGATGTTTTTCTGACGCATTTTACTGGTACCCGTCTGCAGCTAAGGAATTGTAAATGAAAGGTTGAGAAACTTGCATTTATAAGACTTATGTAACATAAAAGCTAAAGTTCGCAACTGACCAACCTACCCAGTAGCCTATTCTGAACCTAATCTAAATAAGAGAAATTATAAAGTGTTTGCAGCGTCCCTTCGGTCCCTAGCTGCATCCACTCTTTAGCCTTTGACTTTACCTCCTTTCTTGCTTTCTATCTTCAATCTCGCTGTCCAACCTCTCTGACTATGACTTCTTAGCGCAACTGTTGGGTTTTCTCCCAGTTCCACTATTAGATAATTGTATTTTATCTTTATTTTATGGAATCTTATGCTGCCCAACCACTCCAACTCCCTCTTTTCACTGTCTTAATAAGCTCTGAATGGTCGAAAGTGTCCCAGTGCTTTGCTTGAAAGCATAAATTTCAGACAAGAAATTAAATAAAAAGGTCAATCTTTCTTAAGAATTCGCCTTAAAAATCCATTCATTTGATAATAAGAATACAAGACAGGTATTCACCACGATATGATGAAATCATGACCAAGATGACATTCCGTAAATTGCTCTTCTCTTATTCATGAGGATTTGTGATGGAACATGAGACGAAAAATAGCATTTAAAGAAATTTATGTAACCGCCCAAATATTCAGATTTCGAACCTTTGAAAAATAGTGTTTAGATATGAGATGTTGAGCCTTGCTATGGACTGCACACATAGTTAGAACTTAGAAAAAACCATGAATAAAAAAGTAAATTGACAAAAGAGAATGGATAGGCAACTAGGGTGTGAATGAAGACCTCACTGCCGAGAACCTTCACTTAGACCGAATCCTCCTCCTCCTCCCTCCTCCTCCTCCTCCTCCTGTTTCCTCCTGTTTTCTTTTTTTTTTTTTAATACGATTTTGACCTTTAGAATTATACTATGTTTTTTTTTTACAAGTGTTTCGTTTAAAGAAATGAGTCAGTCTATAAAAAAGTGAACATGGCTGAGTGAAGAGGTGAGGGAGGGAATGAGTGAGGATGTCAGGAGGGTGGATAAGTGAGTGAGTGAAAATTTTTCACCAAGAATGTTTCAGGAGCGATCGTCCTTTGCGCTGATTTGAGACCAGGAAGTTTTTGTTTCCTAAATATTTATCAACTTCTTTTGGCCAACTTACAGAAGTTTTTCTTGCGAATTCGCGCTAAGGTTGCTGATGATGTAACAAAGTTATCTCTCTCTCTCTCTCTCTCTCTCTCTCTCTCTCTCTCTCTCTCTCTCTCTCTCTCTTGCATAAAAGCATGGAGTTTTGTAAGTTGCTGAGCTTGCAGATTTTCCATGTCGCTCAACCATCTTTTTCTCACTTCCAGAGAAACTCGAAGGCAACTGCTCAGAAGACGCTTTCCAATCTCGTTCTTTTTAAACGATGCTTTTGTATCTTAGAGAAGAAATTCGCTTCTTGCAGCTCTGCATTTCGAAAAGTATTGTTGCAATATTCTAAAAAGAATATTGTCAACTTTGCCTTTCCATTTCGGTAAATATTACTGCATTCTTCAAAAGACTATTACTAACCTTGTATTGTTGGAATATTTTAAAAAGAATACTGTCGACTTCGTCTGCTTTGCTGAAAAAGTAAGAGCATCAAGAATTAGGAATCTACAGACTCTTATGATTATTTCTCAGATATCGTATATCAAAGATATGTACAGTGTAAAAAACCAGGTTTATTTTAGTGATAAAACAGAATATGACAGTGGTGAAATAGCAAGAATGAAGCGTTCCAGAACTTGGTGAATATGCTTGGTAATTCTCTCATGAGCATCTGCGTCGCGTCAAACGTCTCATCTCCTGAAGTGGTTTTATTTGTCTTGGAAATGCGTCCGTCTTTGGCGGGCGCCATGAATGCATGAGGGAGACTTTAGGCAACAGTTTTATTTTCAACGCTTTTCTGGACATAAGAATCAAGCCTAATTATGTCTTGAGTTTAGTATTCTTGAATAATAAATTAGGAGACATCTACCATGCAAATGAGTCTGACATCCTGCCTGTAGAATCATTGAAGGTACTGACAAAATTTATATTCGATTTCCAACTAGTTAGTGTAACTAAGAAATCGACTCCTATGTTTATACAACGGCCGTAATAAATGCATCTTTGGAATGTATATACTTGGAGTTATTCGGAAATATGTGCCACCACTGACCTCCCCTTCTTTAAGTAAATGGTTATATTTTTCTTTAGAGCCTAAACTTGAAAAAAAAAAAAAACGGGTATATGATGTTAGTGTATACACCAACATAAATTATTAGTTTTCCCAGAGCAAAAAGGTAATCATCATTTTATTTTTGGAAGATCGTTGTAGAAACTAGACTGTATACGTACAGAGAGAGAGAGAGTGAGAGAGAAGAACCAGTTGAGTTAGTTGATTGATTAATTCCACCTACAGCGTTGGTGGTAAGAAAAATAAAACATACAAAAACAAATGAACAATTTTAGTGAAATATGAATCTTCTTCCTTAACTCTATGAGGGACTTCAGCCGGCCGCGGGAATTGATATGTTTCCATCGAGTAATACTGACTCAACCGACGGACAACAAAGCTTATATGATGTTAGTGTATACACCGAAATAAATTCATTTAGACAATGCCTTCCTCCAGAAGCATCGTCTTTCTACGATCATTTTATTTTTGTTAGAACATATGAGATGTTGGATCCTGTAGAAAGTTATACAATATCATTGAACCAGAGTGACTGGACTCCCCCTTGCTCAGTAAATGTGAGAAAGGAATCTTTTAGATTTTTTTAAAATACTCCCATAGCTTGGTGGTAAGAAATACATAATCTCTTCAAACAAAGGGTAACAATTTTACTGAAATATGACACTCTTCTTCTTTCTTTAATCAGCTTCATGATTGGTTGCAATAGCTGTCATCATTTTTTGAAATATCTTTATTATACCTGATATTATGGGTCACAGAACTGGGAGAAGCCTTTCAGAAACGGAAAATGTCTCCATACTTCAGGGAATGTTACATTCTGTTGTCCTGGGCGTGATTTTGATGACCGTGAAATCAGTGCCTCAGAATTTGGTACAATGAATTATCATTGAATATGAAATTTAGGCCAAAGACCAAGTGCTTTGCTCATAAATTCAGTGATGAAAGGAAAATTAAAAGTAGATTTTGTGGGTGAAACAAGAGGATAACCTTTGCAGTAGCACTACGAAACATTTCTTCCAGAGGGTAAAGTGTTTGGAAGAACACCTTGTGAGGTGCTCACCTCTTCCACAGAATTTGGTGGTCAGACTTTGAAAGTTGGCCCAGACCAAACTTGACAGCTAATATCATCATTAAGAGCGAGTTTTGTGAAGCTTTATTGTACCTACGCCATATTATCATTGGGGTAAATATATTATTTTCTAGCAGTAGGAAGGAAGTCACATAGTTTTTGTGCAACATAGAACAACCCTAGTATCGAAATGCTTTGAATGCACTGAAACCCTTTGGGATAATCGTCAATTCTGTTACTTATGCCTTTAAAAGCACTGAAACCCTTTGATGACCGTCCTCTAATTCCAGTGCCTTACAGTTTACTGTAGAAATTTATAACCCTCAGAAAATAAAACTTTACATGTCGAAAAGAAATACAGTATGTTTAATCATGTATATCATTCATGATACATCAAAACTTGACATCTTTGTCTTTCGCTGAAAAGGAGAACCTTTTTGCCAGAGTTTACTGGCAATAAGTTTACCGAAACGAGACCAACCCCAATTAGAAATCTCATCAAGAAATCGTTAGTTTTCCATTACTACTCCAAAACAATTCTCCTTATCTAATAATTTTTTTTTTATCTATTTATCTATTGATTTGTTTTTTTTTTTTTTTGCAATAAGTGATCCCTTCTCTGTGTATTTCCCATTACCTTCTGTAACTTTTTGTAATGAACATCATATTCTTTGGAAGCCTGAATTTCAAGTCAGTGGCCCCTTTGGTGGGCTTGATCCATCCGGATAGGGTTCTTCATCATATGAATAATAATAATAATAATAATAATAATAATAATAATAATAATAATAATAATAATAATAATAATAATAATAATAATAATACGGAAAATCTGATATAATTGACCATTTTCATTGCTGTTCAACCCTTACCAGAGGTGAGGTTTAATTAATTCAATATTCTTCAGTTTGACGCAAACCAGCCAAGATGACAGGTGTTCTGTGTTCAACAATTACTGTTGATTTGTCTGTCCATCTCTGTGTCTGATATTTTTTTGAATTTGCTATTGAATATCGACTACATTCTGTAGAATGGTGAGTTGGCACCGGATTCATATTGCTCCAGTAATAAATAATATCAACGATATTTTTTGAAGTTTTTTAATAACTACAGAGGGTTAGATTTCGAGGTTAATTCGGATTTGGACGTAAATCTTGGATTTATCAAGTGGATTTTAGTGAAATTTTATGGATTACTAATGATTGTAGGGAACGTTTCTTAAATCTTCAAAAAAGTTATTCCTTTCACGTTGGTGACTGAATATGACTGTATATAACTGGGCGTTTTTATTTTTGTAAAAATATTGATAAAGTGCTATTCAAGTAATTTAATAATTTCATTAAATATGATAGAAATTTAAGATAAAATACATGAATTTAGAATACCTATCTTTTTGAAAATAAATTTGTATCATTCACGACAATAAAAAATAAAATTCAACTTTAGGAAATTTGAGCTTAACAAAAATATTAATTTTTAATTTCATTCTTTTGAAAATACCCTTTACTTTTGAAACATACCCTTCATCATTCACGACCATAAGTGCTGTAATGTAGTATATATTTTCAGGAACACTTTGTCTAAAACAAAACAAGAGAGGAGGAAGGCGCTTTTGAAGGCTCATTTAGTTTTGCCGGGATAATGTTCTCTTGAAACTGGGCCATGTTTATCATAAGGCAGGGACTGTGTTTCTGTATTATGGTGATGTTATGTCTTTGTTTACATGTAAACAACAGATGCACACACACATATATATATATATATATATATATATATATATATATATATATATATATATATATATATATATTTATATTCAACATAACATATGGATATATATAGCAATTTATATATATATATATATATATATATATATATATATATATATATATATATATATATATATATAATGGGGTGGATGTATGTTTGTATGTTTCAGTATAACTCTGAAACGCATTGAGCAATTTCTACCAAACTTGGTACACATATGACTTATTATCTGAAAAAGATACTGTGGGGGTAAGACACCACTGGCACCAAAGGGGGTTGGGTGTGAGGAGGGAGTGACATGTAAAAATAACCAAAAACGACAGGTATTAGTGTCTAATCCATAGTTTTTGAGGTCGCTGAGAAGAATAGTGACACTCCCGATGCCTTTTAAGTCCAAGTTCAGCCCCGATAGGAAGTGGGGGTGAGAAGGGGTGAAAAATAAAATGTTAAAAATGACAGAGATTAGTGTCTAATCCAAAGTTTTCGAGGTCACTGAGATGAATAGTGACACTCCTGATGCCATTTAAGTCCAAGTTCAGCCCTGATAGGAATGGGGAATGAGAAGGGGTGAAATATAAAATAAAAATGCTGGCAATGTAATTGAAACAACTATCTTACAGGAGAAGAGGTGGAATGAGAGTGAGAGAGAGAGATTTAGAGAGAGAGAGAGAGAGCAGATAGGGTGTTAGGGGAGAGAGAGAGTGAGTATAAAATGAGAAAATGAGGAGAGAGAGAGAAAGAGTTAGAGAGAGACAGGAGAGAGAGAGAGAGAGAGGTTGAGAGGAGAGAGAGAGAGAGAGAGAGAGAGAGGGGATGTTAGGGAGGATAAAGAGGGGAAGAGTGAGGGAGACTTGGAGAGAAAGTTTATCAGTTGTCATTCAGTTTTCCCATGCAGTGCCAGGTTGGTCAGCTAGTATATATCGTGTATGTGTGTATCTTATATGTATGCATGTATATGTATGTATATATATATATATATATATATATATATATATATATATATATATATATATATATATATATATATATATATATATATACATACACATATATGTATATATATATATATATGTATATATATATATATATATATATATATATATATATAATATATATATAATGATAATGTATGTGTGTATGTCAAACTTTATTGTACAGTATTTTCTTTGTATACTACTACAATAGAATTGGCGCGAAGAACTTTACAATCACTGCAATTTCGTAATCTAGTAATAGCTCCACATTTCACTGCAATGTTCACTGAATCCATTTAATAGATTTTATTGTCCTGATATCACGCTACTGTCATTTTCCTGCCTTGACCTTTGAAATTGTCTTCGGTTTGCTAGATATATCAGTAACTCTTCCCCTGAAAAGACTTTATCAAAGTTGAAGAGAGAGAGAGAGAGAGAGAGAGAGAGAGAGAGAGAGAGAGAGAGAGAGAGAGAGAGCTCTTGTTATGAAATTTTTATCAAAGAAACATTTATACAATCATGAAATGCAGTGTCACTAACTAACTGCAATACTGCAAAAGAGGATAGAAGCCGTTAGATGGAGAAGTGGGACGAAAGAAGGAAAGAGAAATGAATTGGAGAGAGAGAGAGATCAGTTGTCATTCAGAGTTTTAAATATTCAGCTAGATTTTCCTTGAAACCATTGTTGCCATCAAGAATAAGTTCTTGAATGAGTTTATCCCTTTACTTGTTTCAGCGGGTATGTAATCTTAGAAGAGCCATGTTTATAACAGAATGAATGTATTTTAGCCATCACTTATTTAGAGATATGAAATAAATCATCGCGATTCGCTTTTTTTTTTCTAATCATGAAACGAAAAATTTAGATAATTTTTATATATGAAATTCACGTCAGGAAAGATCTATTTGCTTGTTTATTGGCGCTGATGTAGACAATAATATATAATAAATAAATAAGCAAACAAATAAATAAATTAGAACCCGTAGAGAGAAAACAAGGGACTTTCTTGAGAAAACAAACAAAACCAAAGAGCCATCAAGAGAGGTCTTCCTCTTCTTTCTTGCGAAATGTCTGAACAGCTTTACCCGTAAAGACGAAGAAAAAGATAATAAATGCAAATTACACACCTCAAAGCATGACAGTTCATTGGTACTCTCACTCACTGCCTTTTTCACCTTGTTACCTGAAATTTTATCCTCTACCGTGATTTTTATACAATCGCGTGTTTTTCAAGGCCGTCAATTCACTGTAATTTTCATGCATTTGAGAATGATTGGTTGGAGACAGGTCTGTTGTCACCGGGAGACTTTATATAAGTGATAAATGAGGACCGTGGTATTTTTGGGCAGGACCCGAAAGAGAGAAGAGAGAGGGTAGATTTTTTTTTTTGGGAGAGAGGATTGAGCCAGGGAGAGGGGAGAGAGTTTTGCGAGATGATAAAGAGAACTGTTTTTGCTTTCCTGTCTAAATCGGGAATAGCTGATGATTTTGCAGGAGAAATGAAAGGCCATGACAGTTCATTGGTAGACTTGGAACACGCAGCTCTTGTTTTTGAAATTGTTATCATTCAGAGATTTTTCTTCATGAAGCTTAATTTGTAATAATAAAAGAAAAATTCACACTTACTGGTTTATGCATATTTATAGAATTCTTTAGAATTTTATATAATGATAAATATGAATTGGAATATATATATATTAACCCAATACATAAGCCTATTAAGCTGATTCTTCAATGCTGGTTCCATCTGAGCCAACTATACAAAATTTTTTGACTGGAAATGAAAAACTGACCTTTAAACACCCGTAGTCCAATGAGTAATGAGGATCCTCGACAATGACCCAAAAAAAAAAACATTGGTACTAGTTTATTAAAACGCATATGTTATGCAAATAAACACTGGCTAAATTTTTAGTTAATGTTATTATTTTCGAAATACTATTAAAATTCTTAAACCAATGGAAAAGTCACTGAAAAAAATTTGCTTTTAGTGAAAATAGAATAAAATGTGATTTGTATTCATGAAAAAAGATGTAAGCGACTCAACACTTGACAAAACATTGAGCTCAAAATGGATATCTGATACCAATTAATAAAAACATTATTTCAGGACTTGGGGAAACGATGGTAAAAAATTGCTGCAATAATGTCATGACAGTTCATTGGTAACTTTGGAACACCAAATTATTATTATTAAATTATTATTATTATTATTAATTATACAATCATTAAATTATTATTGCGCTTAATATTATTATTAAGCTTCCAGAAACAATATATTGCCCATTAAGAAGAATTAAGAGAAGGTTATAACAAGTGATAAATGAAAATCAGAAAGAACGAACTCACGACGAAAAAATTAATTAAACTGAGTTAATAAAACCATAGATAAAAAGTCAATACTTTAAAGGAATTCGTACAAAATTTTACAATCAAGCGCCAAAAGTGTGCGACAAATTTCAGAAACCCACGTTCGCCAACATTCATTGGTAACTGGCAACTACAGCACCTGCTTGTTAAAATTTTTTCACATTGAAATTTCTATCAACAAAATAAAGCTAACAAATGATCGCCACAAAAGATCAAATCTATGGTATTTATAACAATCATAAGAAAAAATTGGCTAATTTGATTTTTAAAGTTTATTAAAATTGGAATCTGTAGAAACGAAACAATTTGAAATTTTCGTTTTTTAAGGACTACCAACATTACTCGACCATAAATTTAGAGAATGTGGAAAAATTATTTTATATCATAGCGTATTATCATTTATTTTAGTGAAGACGTATAAAACTATAAGTAGCAATATAATATAAAATAAAATCTTCGTAACATTAAGTAATCAACCATGAATGCGTCTAGGAACAGAGAAGTTGGTTATGGAGATGGAATTTGATTTCATAAAGAAAAAGGACTATAAAACCGTTCGGACTCTAATTCAGCTTTGGCTTCGGTTTCGACCACTGGCACCAACAAAATATTATCTATTAACCTAAATGAATCACCAGCCGTGTCCTACTAGAACCATCTTTGCTGAAACCCCATCGCTAGCCAGTAACAGTAACACACTTGGTGCCAAATCAAGGGGCCTCCAGCATCAGCCGTAGTCATAGCTACCGGACGAACACTGTTCAAAAAACTCAGAAAAAGTGGTCATGCAACCTCTGACAAAGGTGGATCAGCTGACAGTGATTACGTAAACTCTAATCAAGATGGATCAGCTGGTGATTAAACCGCGAACCGAGGCATCAGAATCAGTTAGGAGATCTGCAATTGAATTGCATCGGACACGAACTCCAGTGCAAGAAATAGCACGACGTTTAAATCTCCACAGAGCAACTGTATATAGATGGTTGAAGAGATATAAAAATCACTAGGACTAGCAGGACTAAAATCAAAGAAGATCTGGTCGACCATTGCACGACAGAAGAGGAAGACAGGCAGATGATTGGTTTGTAAGACGTATCCAATAACATCATCAACAATAGTTAAAAGACCCCTAGTACACTTCCAATATCAAACACCAACCATAAGACGTCGTTTGAGAAAGAAGGACTTAAAATCAATGGCCTGCAAAGGACAGCAGCAACAACTCCAGAAAGGCAACAGCGTAATTGGCTTAATCCTTCAATATTTTCGTATCTGGACCAATTAACATTGTGGGGCTTGACTTATCTGGCCAGCGATTTTTGAAAACGTTTTTAACGACGGTAAAGCGTATCTCAAGGCTTTATATTATTGGCGTCCAAGGATTGTAGGTATGTCAGATTACTTGTGTTCGAACATTTACATAACAAGTGGGATCCAACAATTATGGCGTGTTTCATCGTGTAATAATAATGGCAATAATGCACATTTGATTATTTAGGTACTTTCTGGACCACATTAAGATTAATAGCAATAGTCTATCTTAATTGGCAAAACGTTTTGATTCATTTTTCTATGTGTAACTATAATTTTGTGTTTATTTCAATGTACAAGAGGCCTGGTCTGTCCCCAAAATTTGTATTGATTTTATCACTTTTAAAAATTTTTCATGGCCACATGGTTAATCCAACTTGAGACTACTGTAGCTTATTCTTTTTAGTCCAAAATTACCTTTGTGGACTAGTCTACGTGAATAATTATATTTGACTATTTGACTTGATGGGGGCTAAGATAATAATGGAGTTTTTATATATATATATATATATATATATATATATATATATATATATATATATATATATATATATATCTATATCTATATCTATCTATCTATCTATCTATCTATCTATATATATATATATATATATATATATATATATATATATATATATATATATATATATATATATCATATATACAAATTTTAAATGTTGTATGCATGTATGTATTTAGATTTGAAATAAATTTGATAAAACATACTGAAAGAACAAAAATGTAATCTACAGGCGTGTGGGGTTGAATACAATCACATGTGGAGTAAACAATAGGTCCCATTCATGAACTGCAATGTTCACTGAGTATTTAAAATTTTGGAGGAAGTTTTGATTCCCTCTGTGATCAGCCCTCCTGCTTCCTGACCTTTCCCCATTATACTCGGTTTGGACATATTCTTCTGTTCATAAAGCCGTGTCGTCCAGGAGTGGTTTAAAGGCATCCTGAAATCATCCGGATTAACTGAGCAGAGAGATCAGAGACCTCAATCCCATCGAGAACCATCTTGTCCATTATGACTAAAGAATGGGACGGCACTGCCCTTAAATCGAAACATCTACTCATCAACCACTGTTCATCTGTGTTTTTAGAGTCTTTAAGAGGAACCAAGATATGTGAGAATTTGAGTGGACTCAGTTCCGAGGAGATTAAATACTGTTATTGAAATTTAGGCTCTTTGCACTGAATATTGAATATATGTTATCGTTTTGAATGTTCATTATTGACTTGAATAAATGTAACTATTTATGTAAATATTTGACAAATTTTTTATAACAGAATGTATGATTTTGTTTCATTATGAATTGTGATTATTCATTGACTTTTAAGTTTTTAAATTTATATATATATATATATATATATATATATATATATATATATATATATTATATATATATATATATATATATGGATATATATATAAAATTATGAAATAGATTATGAAATGGGAGATGTATATTTTATCTAACCTACTATAAAATCATGATTGTTTTTAAGTGCAGGGAAAAACAATCCTGATTTAGTCCGTAACGTCTTCAAAAACTGACGTAGACTTATCAACTAAATTGCCCCTATGTTAACATATCTTTAGTATTTCCTAAAGAGAATAATTACTATTAAAGTATGATATACTGATAAGCGAGAGTAAGATTTAACTGATAGTTTTTAGCAAAATCCATTTAACAAGTTGAAATCATTCTGCCATAAACCAAAACATTTATAAAGTGTCATGATAATGAAACCTTATTTATGGAAAATCATGTTTACAACCATCTACTAGATATCCAAATAAAAGGAGAGAGAGAGGTAAAAATAAGGCAAAAAACATCTTCAGGGACTTGGAGAACAGTTTCATTAACAAAATAAAGATAAGAAAAATATTATTTCCAAAGAGAGTGAAATTGGAGGAGAAAGGACGTGAGCTTTCTTTGATTAGTACCGGAGACAGCAAGTCTTAGCAATACGTCATGCATTGTCTGTTATTTAGGAAAGATAGAACCATATATAGTTTATCCCTATATTGTTTCTATCCTATATATATGGGAAACAGACTAGAATATATGTTTATATATATAATAATAAATTTTAGTCATATATATATCTTTGGAGTCTTGGAAAACAGAAACAGGAACCACTGTTTCCACTCAGGAAAGATCTATCAATCCTAACACCATTACTTATTTTTCATTTAGAAACTTTACTTAAATCTTCTAAATCATATTCCAAAAAAAATAAATCTAAGACTGAATTTGCGTGAGTTTCTCCAGAAAACAAACAAAAGCAAAGCGTGATATCACCCTTCTTTCAGCATGAGAGGATGAGAACAGCTCATGCAAACAGTAGAGAAAAGTTGATGACCAACCAAGCCATTACACTGGATAACAGAAATCCATGAGACAGCAGTTTGGCTCTCGCATCATATGCTTGAACGTCACACACACACACACACACACACACCTCTCTTGCACACATGACGGGCGGTTTATATTTCATATATAGTTTGTTGGTATATATCATATATTTGATGGTCATCCTATATATACCCTTGTATATGTGTCTTGAAATTATGGGTACATCTTCAGGTTTGGACACGTATTTTTAGGTTTCAGTTTGGAAGGTTAGTGATAATTTGAGTTACTGTTATTTGCTTGTTTAACGATCCGAGTGTGTTATATGCTTACTTTTGAGCATCCATTTTTATGTCGATTGATCTCCTAATTGTCATTATGCTGTCTCTCTGCTCTCTCTTCTCTCTCTCTAAATCTCTCTAACTCTCTGATCTTTTGATGGCCTTTTTTTCTTTTCAGAATAACCAGACTTTGTTTTTAAGATTCAAGCACTCTTTGTATTGTGTGATGTATTATTTTTTTAGTCATGCTAAAGACCTCGAATTAAAATTTGCTTATATTAAAAGTATATGTTAATAAAGATATTATGGACAAGCAAAACTTGCTGGTTTTGTTGCTGATTTCACTAAAACAAATTGAAACCTTTCCAATACTTGTTTGTAAGACTTGATGAGAACGCAATTCCACCTTACGATATGCGCAATTGAGAAATATAAAATTATTTAATAACAAACTGGTTAAAATATATTCATTGTTTATTAAAATTTTTAGTTAATAATCATTTAGCCAAATACTATTAAAAGTTCTTAAATATATTGAATATAACTAGATTGCGGTTTTTTAGTTTGCACCAAATTGTGTCTTATTTACATTTCATTTAATCAGATGCTAAATATATTAACACGATATAACATATAAAAGGTGGATATCTTAATATTATAAAAATCACATTTTTCCAGGACTTGCTTATGCGCGATGGTAAAAAAGCCATTGGTGAACACTGTTGTCCCAATGCCATATAAGATGTTAGAAAATCAAATTTTATTATTATTATTATTTTTTATTATTAATATTATTAAATTATTATTATTATTCATTATTATTATTATTATCTATTAAATTGTTCTAAAGAATATGATACCCATTAGGAATAAATAAGATGACAATAATATAGAATAAAATTTCTCACTCAACCCAAAAAAAAGTTAATTAAAAGTTAATAAATAGATAAAATCTGTCAATACTTTAAAGGCGCTATACAAAATATATCCACCCAACATGCAGATTTGTGTATGGAGTATACACCAAGGTTTATATTGATGATAAATCAGGAAAATACGCCGACCGCATTCGCGTTTATCAATAAAAAAAAACAGAAAAAACCTTTGTACTCTAATCTGACCAGGAATAACTGAATCATGCATCAACGAGACCTCGGAAAAACACAGTTGATATAAACAACTGACTTTATACGGTTGTCATCCGATTGTTTCATCGTGGAACCAACAATCTTCTTGATAATTCCACACCAATGGAACAGATCCAAAATATAATAATAACAATAAAAATATAATAATTATCAAAAAAATGCAGTTCTGTCAGAGTTATAAGAAAATGCAGATCTGTAGAGAGAGAGAGAGAGAGATGTTTTCCACATAACAGAATAAAATATTTTTAAACATGCTTTTATTGAAATGCACTAAAAAGTAAAAATAATTTTTTGAGACACCAGATTTTCTTACAATTAATCATGTCTACAAAAATGAAAGCGTGGGCACCAAACATGGAAGGAAATGCTACAAGAAATGAAAAAATATATTTTCTTTTCTTGTAGCATTTCTGTCCATATTTTGAGGCCAACGGACTTCTATTTTTGTTGACACGATTAATTATAAGAAAATTCTGGTGTCTCAAAGAATTATTTTTACAGCCTTTAGTGCATTTCAATAAAAGAAGTTTAAAAAAATTATTTTATACTTTTTAGTTTTGACAGAAATTGTAACCGGCGGTAAAAGGAAAAGACTACAAAAAGTGGGTGTAGTTTGAGGCCGAAGGGTTCGCTGCAACGCCCTTTTAGTAATGCTTACAGTGCGCTAAGTGAGGCGTACTGAGGGCAATGGTATCACGTGAACAGCCTGTATCATATGTACGCAGCAGAAGAAAAAGGAGAAGAAGTAGAAGAATAAGAAGTAGACGGAGAATAAGGAGAAGAAGAAAGAAAGAAGTAGAGTAATAATAATAAAGGGAAGAAGAAGAAGAAGAAGAAGAATGGAGAGAATAATAACTACAGGAAGGAAAGGAGAACAGATGTTCTCAATGATTCCTATTCTCTCTTTTATCGTTCCTGGAATGGGATGCGGGAATCGCTGGGAACAATTATTCCTGGGAGTAACTGGAATCTCCTCACAGACAGAAGAAAAGGGAGGTGGAATAAGAGGAATGTTCCACTTACTTTCCTCAGGTTGGAACTCCTTCATTCCTGACTCTCTTTCACCTTTATGTATGTATGTATGTATGTATTAATATTGTCACAAACGTCTTTGCCGTTTGTATTGATTCTTCCCTCTTGATTTTCGCTTATAAGTTAAAGTAAATTATTTTTCATTTTCCCAATATGAATTTTGTACATTTCAAAAGAAGTACTAGTTGTTTTGATGTTTTCACACCAAGCGTTCCCATGTTTCCCAGGCTCAGTTAAGCCAGTGCAGGTGTCTAATGAGAAACTAAGTACCACGAGTCATTACCGATCTGACCTGACCCTAGTAATGCGCCCCTAAGGTGACTTTCTTAGCAGCCACTTGCAAGTAGCACGCCTCCTTTGAGAGTTCCTTCTGTTGTTACTGTTGTACTCAATTCCCCAGTCACGCGTGCCCCTACAGGGCGTTTAAATCAAGATATGTTGGAATATTTGATACAAATAAAGCGACTGAAGAAAACTAAGAAAGTCTCACACGCGGCAAAAAAAGTCCTCACTGCTAATCCCGCAATTCGCATCCACCTCTGGGGATGTAAGGTGGGTCTTGATATCTCCTGTCACTTTCTGTCACAACGACAGAAAGATTTGTCCATCCCGGAGAGAGAGAGAGAGAGAGAGAGAGAGAGAGAGAGAGAGAGAGAGAGAGAGAGAGAGACCATTGAAATGTGCTGCTACAAAAACGTATATGATATGAAGAAGAGAGAGAGAGAGAGAGAGAGAGAGAGAGAGAGAGAGAGAGAGAGAGAGAGATAACTTTAGTCTGTCCAAGAATTGCATAGAAGTCTGTTGCTACAAAGAGGGAAAAGACATACTGAAAGAGAGAGAGAGAGAGAGAAAGCTATGGCTAAGTCATATCATAGAGTAGTTATCTTCCCAGATCGCTATATTTTTAAATGCTGATTGAAACGAGAAATATCCTTCCAGTTTAGTCAGACCAATTTCGCAATAAATCCTGAGGCCACGACGGAGAACTTTTGAGGCCAGAGGCCCTTGGGGTCATTCCCCACTCTCCCCCCATAAATCATCTTTTATGACACTATCTCATAAATGCTTTCATGACCTCGGTCATAGCGAAAGGAAATGACGATCTCGTGGGATATGAAAAGCTTTGGAAATCAACCTTTGAAATGCGCCTCATTTGATCAGGAAGTTCCGCTGGTATTACTCTGCTCTCGTCAGATTAAGATTCATTTTTCTTTCTCTAAAATCATATTTCTGTCGGTCGGGGATGTTCACAGGAAATTTCACTGTCAGAAATGCTTCCACCTGATTCTTTTGCCTTGTTATAAAAGCATTTTTCTCTTCTTTTTTTGTTCCCATGACTGCTGCTGTTGTTGACTGCTGAGTAAATTATAGATTTCTCTCTTCATTTTCGTTGTGTAAATCATTCCACGCAGTTAATTAAACAATTATATATATATATATATATATATATATATATATATATATATATATATATATATATATATATATATATATATATATATATATATATATATATATATATATATATATATATATATATATATATATTACATATAATACATATATACATATATATATATATATATATATATATATATATATATATATATATATATATATATATATATATATATATAATAAATTGGCAATGCATTTCCCATTGAATTCCCACTGGAACTAAAAGATGAATTTTATCAGCGAATGTGAGTGAGCAAAGGGTGTGTCAGAGAGAGAGAGAGAGAGAGAAGACAAGACTGCTGTCTTGTTTAGTCTTCCCCAAATTTAATCAACGACAAAAAAAATCAGAACAGCAATACAGAACTTCTCATCTCCTGTTGCACCCTGCAATTCCTCTCCCGTTTCCTCCCTCGAGAGGATTTGTAATGCAATATCAGCATTCAGTCAGAAAGGGCTGTTGCCCCGAGAAATGTTCGAAGCTTATTATGCTCTTCTTCTCCTCCTCTGCAGAGGGAAAATATGTAGTCTTTTCAAATGTTTTTATTATATATATTTTTCCCCTTAGATGGAGTCGACTCTCGGTGTTGTTTTAAAGATGAGACGTTCTCCTTTCAGTAGGAAGAAAATGTTTTATCCCTTATATTTAATGGTCACTCATACTCTATCAGCATCAGTATGATGAAAAATAATTCAATTATATGAAAAAAACACTTTATTTATCAGTATGATGAAAAATAATTCAGTCATATAAACACTTCATCAGTATGATGAAAAATAATTCACTGATATAAAAACTTTATCAGTATGATTAAAAATAATTGTCATATAAACACTTTATCAGTATGATGAAAAATAATTCATTAATATAAAACTTTATCAGTATGATGAAAAAATTCAATTCACATTATCAGATATAAAAAATTGTCATATAAACACTTTATTAGTATGATGAAAAATAATTCATTGATATAAACACTTTATCCGTATGATGAAAAATAATTTCATTGATAAAAACACTTTATTAGTATGATGAAAAATAATTCACTGATAAAAACACTTTATCAGTATGATGAAAAATAATTCAGTGATATAAAACTTTTATCAGTATGATGAAAAATAATTCATCGATATAAAACTTTTATCAGCATGATGAAAAATAAGGTGGTGTGTTGGGTGTAGGGAGTGTGTGGATGGGTGTTGGGTTGGGTGTGGGGTGGGGTTGTGTGGGATGAGGATAAGGTGTGGTTGGGTGTTGGGTGGGGTGGGGTGTGTGGGTTGGGTGTTGGGCTGGGTGTGGGGTGTGGGGTTGGCCTGGGGTGTGGTTTTACATGTGGGGTTGGGTTTGTGGTGGGGGTGGGAGTGTAACGGAAATGGTGTGTTGGGTTGGGTGTGGGGTTGTGTGTGGAGGTGTGGGGAGAGCAGGGTTGGGTGTGGTGGGGGAGTGAGGTGTGCAGTGAGGTGGTGTGTGAGGGGTGGGGGGTATGGGGTTGGGTGTGGGTGAGATGGTGTGTGGGGTGGGGTGTCTTGTGGGGTAGAAGGGTGTGGGGGAATGGCAGGAATGGGTATAAACTGAAACTTCAACCCCTTTTGAATTGAATGAATTTCTCTTAGTGAAAAATACTGAGGTTTGAGTTTTACTCCCTGGGAAGAATGGTACTGTTGAGTATATATGGAAAAAATTACTATTAAATTCGATTAAACTGCATCTGAATCTCATACCTCAAACTGCAATGAAGGATTAAAGAAGGTGATTGCAAGCATGGTAATATATTCGTTGCACTATTTAAAATTACCTTTGAAAAAAAATTATTTAAGGCTAAAATATTTACCTTCTCATTTTCAACATTGTTCGTGTGATGAAAATGTCATTTTAATCATTACTGACAAGAAATAATACTTGGATATTTCTTTGGATATTGCTTTCATTGTTTAGGTATCAAATAAACTCTCTCTCTCTCTCTCTCTCTCTCTCTCTCTCTCTCTCTCTCTCTCTCTCTCTCTCTCTCTCTCTCTCTCTCTCCCCGAATCCATTTAAAGATCTGAACTGCCCCAGTTCATTCCTGAAGGCCTTTGCCCTCACGGGCATTCCCATCCGCATGGAATCCACCTTTGTAAAACTTTGTGTTAGAATAAACGCTTTTTCATCCAGCGTCACTTCCAGCACATCTACTGGACTGGAAACCGTTGGCGTTACTCGTGTAGTTCTATCGACTGACATTGTTACTCTTTTATTGTTAGTCTTTTCGCTGGAAACTTCATCCGCTTGGGTCTGGAAACTGGAAAGGTATTGATGCGATTACTCCATCCTGCTTCTTTGAGCTGTTGGGTAAATGGTTTCCAGCGATGGAGGATTTATGGTGAATTTTACGAGACTCGATGAGTAAGACATCGATGGGTGGAGAGGCCATATTTATATATATACATAATATATATATTTCACCTGATATATTATATCATATAACCTATTATATATACTTTGTATATATTCATGATATATATATATATATATAAAGGGACGATACTTGTCATTAACCTGTTTGACTTGGGGATTTTTTGTCATGTGGGACGCTTGTATACGCTATGCATATTTTGTACAGTGTATGTCTGTATGATGATTTATGAGTGATTTTATATAGATCTGTTTTATAAATAGTTCCTAGTTACTGATAGTGACACGTATGATGAATCTTAAGCCATATTGTCTCTAAAAAAGTATAGCAATGGTTGGTAAAATACTCTTAATATGTGTGATTTTATATTCAAGGTTGAAAGTTGGAAATACATCAGTGATTCTATTGCAGCAGCTCTCTCTCTCTCTCTCTCTCTCTCTCTCTCTCTCTCTCTCTCTCTCTCTCTCTCTCTCTCTCTCTCCTGACAGGCGACCCCAGACAAGAAACAGAGAAGCTGAAACAAAACCTCGTGAATTCCGAAGACCCAGGAGGGAGAGGATCCATCACCATGTTCCCAAGAACAGAAAGAACGGGAAGAAGGAGGAAGGAGAAGAGGAGAAGAGGACGACGAAAGGGGAAGAAACGGAGCAAGAGGAAAGAGGTGTAACGTTGGAAGAAGAAGAATAGAAAGGAAAAGAGAAAGTGGGGAGAAAAAACACGAAGGGACTGTGTCTAAGACGAATGTGCTAATGACCTTTATAAACATATGATTCGTCTCTCTCTCTCTCTCTCTCTCTCTCTCTCTCTCTCTCTCTCTCTCTCTCTCTCAGTTTTTAAATTTTTATCTGATATTATTATTTTTTCGTTCTAAAAGGAGATGAAAGATGTATACAAAAGGATATGTTTTGTAATAATCATTTGGGAGATGTACAGAAAAATTATTATTATTATTTATTATATTATTATTATTATTATTATATTATTATATATATATATATATATATATATATATATATATATATATATATATATATATATATATATTATAAGGTGTTATAATATATATAACCATTTTACAAGTGTTTATATGTCTCTGTGAAAATTTTGATGTTTTGCTTGCAGATTCGTCAATTGTTGTGAAGATGTAATTTTAAAATGTCTTTTTCTTACTGATAAATTGTATATCATGTAATCTTACAGCGTCTTAATATATTAATACGTATACAGAGTGTTGTGAACCACGAATTCTTAGCGTACTGAGCGTTAGCGCCGAACAGAAAAATATTTTGAGATTCTTATCAGGTCACTACATCCTGTTTACTCAAGTGTGTGATGGTAATCATGTAGGGAGGAAGGCAAAAGACCCCTCTTATCTTATCATGATGAGCTGTCAGCCAATTGGCCAGTTGCCTATTATACATTCATCATGTGTGTCTAACCCATGTTTATTAGCTGTGTCTGTGCCTATTATCTTTTCTTAATCTGAAAAAGAGAGAATGAGTGAGAGAGGTAAGTGGAGTTGACATGTTGACAGCTGACCAAGAATTTGGTCTAAAATATCTTTTTCTGCTTAATCCTGAACAGGAAATGTCCATCATATTGATAAGAGCCCTGGCCTATTTCCTTCTGAGTCTTAGAATTCTTTGTGTGTTCTATAGAATAAGGAATAAGGTGTTCTGTGAATTCCCTATATGTATTCTTGAGTATTCTGGGAGAGTTTGGAGTTAAAAGTGTAGTGCTGAATGAGAAGCACTCGGTTAGGATCAGGGGCTCCTGGCAATAGGTCCTGTCTCACTCTCTCTCTCTCAGTTACTGTTTGTTGGTTACTGTAATATTGGTAAAAATTTTGTTAAATTCACCCAAGGAGTGTATTCATCTTATAAGAGTTGATCCAAGGTATTTGTGCTGTACAAGTATTGTGTAAAGTGTGTGATGGTACATTTTTACAAAAGGTAATGTGGTGATTACTGAGTTTTGATATGTTAAGAGTTAAAGTGATGTTCTAGGTGAAAGAGAATTATTATTTTGATAAGAGATGAACATATCTCTTATTGTGAGTTCTAATGTGTCTTGCTGCTAATTATATATATTTGTATAGGTCTTTGTGACTTGGCAGTGTTGTCTATGAGAAAGTCTTGGAAAGACGTGAGCTTAACTTTTTCTTTTTTTAAAGTGAAGTAAGCTTTTGAAAGATTGATATAATCTTTAAGCATATTTTTTGGTGGTTGGTATATTTCCATTTTTGCATATTTCATTCTTATATGTCTGTGCTATCATATTACTATAATTTTATAATTACTGTGTTTCAAAGTTTTGTGCTGGTGATTTCTTAACATTTTGTTAGTGCCTACTTATTATTGAGATTTTAGAGAATGTTTATGTGGATTCCAGTCAGTAATATTTTGGTGAATGTTTGTGTTTAATTAATCAGATATATGCTTAAAACTTGAGTGATAGTTAATGGTTTGAATCTTACCTAACCAAATTGCTTTCTTAATAAATTAAAGTTTTGTGAATTTAACTTGATTAAGAAATACTTAAATCTTACACTGTTGTCAATTAATAGTAAATCTTTTGAGATTGTGAACTTTGCATATAACTTTTGAACTTAGAAATAAACCTGTTTGTTTAAAGTTTTTAAAAAACACAGCGTTTCATTTTGACCTCCAGTAATTAGAGACATTAATGAATGTGTACAAGGTAAGTGATGTATCTGTTTGTTCACCTGAGACTTATCTAGGTAAAATAGAACCAGAGAGACAGCTACAGTGTTTGTTGAAGTGATACCCATTTTACACTAGTCTGGATATAACTTATGAATTGTTGCCTCACCCATAACTTGATAAAATTACATTGATTTTCTCAAGTGATAAGTAAGTTTTATGGGATCACTGTACCTTTAGAGATTCAGTCAACATCTTTGTTATGAGGTTTCAAGTATCTGGTCGATGTGAGGTAACTTTTTGGTATTATTATATGTGTAATAACCAGGTGCTTGATCACTTCTTGACAATATATATATATATAAAGATATATATATAAAACCAGTATATATATATATATATATATATATATTGTACATACAGCCAGTACTTGTGCATACAGCTTTATTTAATTATGACTATCGGTTTCAGAAGTAACTGTCTCCATCATCAGGTCTGACAAGCACAGAAAAAAAAACAAATACCTGCACCACGAAAGCACACACACACACATACTAAAAATTAAAAGCACAGCATCTCCGTGGACCTCTCGTTGTTTTTGAGGAAGGTTTCAATTTAAAGTGTACTAAGGCTTTCTACTATTGCCAGCTCCATGGGGGCCACTCGACTAGAGAGAATGGAAAATGACTCTAAGTATAGACGGTGATCAATATTTTCAGCATGATCCCTTATGGCACTGAATGGTGGTTTTGCTGGAAACTTGTTCGTTCTAATAGATTTTCATAAGTGTTCAAACCAGTATCCTGGTTCAAACCATCGTACACGTGCTTGGCGCTTTGTTTTTCCCACTTAAATTGCATTACAGCAATTACACTCGTAACTGTAAACAACATGAGACTGTAGTTTGGGGGTTACGATGTCTTTGTATTTAAACAAGCTACCAATGGTTACTTAGGTTTAAACACTACTTTGACATTAACTTGGGGATAAAATTCTCTTAAGAGTTTTAATAGTCTATTTTTAACAGAAAAACTCTTATTATAATGGAAAAACATAGGAAAATATAGCACCGCTTTATTGGCGTTTGAAACCGAAACTTTCGGGAACAATAACTTTTCTAGCTGTTTACCAACATGTATGTATCTCTGAAAGCAATATTAAAACCGTTCTTATGAAGCATGTCTCTTATGAACTGAAATTCTGAATGAAGACTAAAATAGCTTTAACAAATGTTGAAGGCACGGGTTACGAGCGTAGAGACTGAATTACCTTTATAAACTATGGGGATGAATGAAGAAAATTTAGTTCTGAGTATTGTAAATGTTGGTTTCACAATTTCTATCAAGACTCCGCTTTCCACGGGATGTGTATGTGTATGTGTGTGCGTGTGTATGTAAGCCATTTTTACATACTTTCAAAGACCTGAGGCCTCTATTTGACGTCTATCTCTATCGTTATCTCTTCTTCTCTCACCCTCAATCCGTTCCCCCAAAAGAAAACATTCTTTCATCAAGGTAATCGTACCGATAATCCTCTTAAGCTCTTTCTATGCGTTTCCAGCGTAACCTCAGCCTCACTTGAGTAACAGACTAATTTCACCCTCCAAAGGCATTTCAAACTTGCCATAACACCTCTCTCTCTCTCTCTCTCTCTCTCTCTCTCTCTCTCTCTCTCTCTCTCTCTCTCTCTGGTACAGATTCTTGACACCACTAGTACTCGTTTCCTCTTTGCTGTAGACTATACTTTTGTCATGCTCATACGATTAAAAACTACAAATATTTCTATAATACTTATTTTGAAATACTTTTGTGGGCAGTTTTCCGTCAACTGTATAAATCTGCCACAATCACGATTATAATGATAATCAAATTTACATAATTATAAAAATTTCTATAAAGTAACAATAAAAACATTAACTACTTATGCTCAGGAAAGCAACCGGAAGTTCAGTCAGCGGACATAAAGTGTTAATGATAAGACAACTATGTCAAAACTAGATTGTCTTCTTCGCATAACAAACAAGTCATTTGAAAAAATTAGCTCCGAGTTACTGAACTTTATTTCATTATATAATATATATATATATATATATATATTATATATATATTGTATTTTCAGACTGAGTGACAGAATTAGATACAGCCATGGCTAATTACTCGGAGGAAATCAGATGGATTGACCAAATTGGCTGTAAATCAATCTTCAGAGAGGCCAGGGATGCTCGCAATCTTCATTTCACAAAATAAAATATAATGGATAACATAAATTATCAAATGAAAAGACCATCAAATATCTTCTTTAAAAGAAACTGGAAAAAATTCCCATTTTTGTATCATCAAGCACGCAAAGTTCTTGAAGGACTTTTTGAAAATTATTAGACCTTTCTCAGAAGTCAAAAGACATCCCTAGCTGACATGGGTAGACCAAGAAAGTCTTTACGTAAATTGTTTCATTATTACTAGAAACAAAAAGGTTAAAGAAGCGAAGTTATAGTTCAGGTACTTTATCGAGACGTTGAAAAAATTTTGTTATGTTTTAACATTTCAGTGTTATCAAAAACAACATCACTTAACAACAGACATCCATTTGCTTTTGATGGTTCAAATTCTTGGCCAAAGAAGTTGGGAACGAACTGCTGATTTTTTCCACGTTAAATATCAGATTAATTCCGACTCAAATAACCATTCCTCTGCTGTCCCGTTGTTTTTAGCCTAAATATTCTGTCATAATTATGACAACATTTGGGCTGCAAACGTTGTTTGATATCAGCTGATTTTTATCTTTGATGCTGAATTGGTTGTGTGGAGCTGCTGTCTTCAGCTGTATTTTTGAGTGTATGATTTTTGTTTTTGAAATGTTATGTGTTGGCGTTCTATTTATTTATATATAATGGAATGCCGAGATATTTAAATGTTTGTTTCTTGTTTATAAATTTTTTTCCTCTAGTCTCAGTTTTAATCAAACGTGCATCTGTTGAATTTAAGTCTGTGAGTTTAATTTTACCATTAAAATTGTTTTAGCTTTTTCAACTATTGGATCTTATAATCAGCTCTTATTTTATGTCAACATCATATTTTATTTTGTAGGTAAAATCCTGAAGATGTGATGTTGTCACGAAACGTAGGATTAAAACAAAATGTATCCCATCGGATTCCTGTTAATCTGCAACAGTGAACTATGATATATATATATATATATCAACGATATATATATATATATGTGTATGCTATATATAATGGAAATAAAACTTTAAGATAAAGAAACCATCAGCTTTTTTGCGATTTGCTGAAACCATATATCAAGAATGCAGGCTGTGGTATTAGGCAGATGGAGGCCATATATAGATAAAATGTATATTTAATATTCAGATATTAAATATTAGATAAATATATATGTTCTGAATTACTTTTGTTTTTATCCATACCAATAAAAGTTTATGCTGTAAACATGGGGGCTTATGGGTTCATTTTTAAACCTTCATATGTATATATGTATTATATAAATACAGTCATATATATATATATATATATATATATATATATATATATATATATGTATATATATATATATATACAGTATATATTTATATGTATGTATCTATGTCTATGTATGTCAACCCACACCCTCTTCTTCACACAACTAATCCATCCATCAAGTGAGCCACATCCGGACATCCAATCAATCAATCAGAGTAAATTGAACTAAATCCCGAAAGGCGATTATTTATCCGGATTCGACGGAGACGCAAATCTACTGAAACGTGAATTCAAAGGACAATGATTCTGCCTCTTTTGAATTTAAATCTGAAAATTATTTTGTTTTCTGTTGCTCATGGAAGAGTTATTTTGTCCACAAAAGCAATACTGTGATATGAATTGAAGAGAACTGACAATAGATTCTTTTTAATGATACAGAAACCTATTTTGGAGTTCATAACAACTTTGCAAAAACAGACGATGGTTTTTAAAGTTCTTTGTTGAAATAAATCTCATTTAATATAGACAAAATGAATCATTTGACACTGAATTGCTTCTCTCATCATAACTAAATTAAGTAAAAAAAAAATAGTAACAGAAAATACATAACATTTCAGCTTCGATAAATTAATTCTAGGTGATAAAAAATGTAAGATTGGACTGAACAGTTCATCAAATATCATGAATCCTTAAATGGATATTTACGAATGTAAAGTTTATTATTGTTTTCCAACATTCATGTCTTTATCAGTTTTTATTATTTGTGTATACACTCGCAAAATTTTTGTTTTAGAATTTATTCGGGATTCAAATACATAATGGAACAGCGAACATTGACATATCTCTGTTGTGGATTCAGTCCTTCCCTAAAATGTTGGTTCTGTTGAAAACTGTTCAGCCTCCAATATGAGATGCTTTCAGAATCTCTCTCTCTCTCTCTCTCTCTCTCTCTCTCTCTCTCTCTCTCTCTCTTCTCTCTCTCTTTTTATCTCTTTATCTTCTTCTTTTCTTCTTTATTTTCTTTCTCTTTCTATCTTCAAATCCATACAGCTTTAAGATTCAATAAACCATTTTCTCCTTTTAAAAAACAGCTACTTTTCATTTTATCATTTATAAAGAACCCTTTAAATCTCCCAAGAAATCCCAAGTAATTAATCTGCGACCACCAAATTAATATTTTCTTCTTCTTTTTTCTTCTTCTTCTTCATTCCATTCAAGGATCCCCACACTGAATCCTTTGTAGTCGGGATTTAAAAATAAACAAACCGAACGGCCATCTTGAACAGAGAGAGAGAGAGAGAGAGAGAGAGAGAGAGAAGCACTTACGCTAATGGCGCGTGATTAGATTTTCAAAGCGATTCAGGGGATGAACGATGTGTCTTTTCATGTCCGGTTATTGTTTGACATTTATTATTCATTTCATTGTTTTAATGGCGTCTACCTTCTTTCTTTCTTTCTTTCTTTCTCTTCTTTGTATTTGATTTCATTTGTCTTTGTCTCTGATTCCCCTTCTCTATGGGTAAAAGACGCCTGTGATTTTCAGCGTTTTATCTTTTTCCACTTTCGTTTTATATTTGTTAACCTACCACCTCGTTACTAAAGGTGGTTTGCAGCGTCTCATATGCCCTTGTTGCACCCACTTAATAATAATAGTAATAATAATTATAATTAAAAATTTATTATTATTATTATTAGAAATATTATTATTATTATTATTATTATTATTATTATTGGAAGGACGTAGACCCTCTCTTAAACATGTCCTGTTAAATGGGATGACTGCATCATTCATGTTCAAGGGAGGGTCTGTTCCCTTCTAATAATAATAATAATAATAATAATAATAATAATAATAATAATAATAGTATCCTGCTAATGGGGTGGCTGCATCATTCAGTTCATTTTATATCGAGTGTTCTCTCTCTCCACATAATTCTTTTCTCTTCTGCGTTCATACTGGGCAGTTAATTACCTCTCTTCTGATATCAGCAGAGATTGTCTCCCCTCTGTATTTTGGCTTTTTCTCTATATTCTTAATTTATCCTCAGTGAGGCTTCGTGACAATAAAGAGATATATTCAGATATTTATTTTTAATTAATATCTATCTACTCATTGAAAGGTCCATATATTTGTTAAATTTTTTTCTGACGTTATAACACAATGTTAATCTTTCGAGACACGACGCGAGATTTCGATACTGGAACAGCGAATGACGTCCATCGACTCTCAGCAGACTTCTACGAAAAAATTCAATGTTGTTCAAGTCTAAGACTTGAAGGTAGGACAATTAATAACGTCTTTGTAAATGAGTGAAAACTGAAATGAATTACCTGTTTAACTATCGATGGTGACTTCTTCTAAAATGATGCTAATTAAACTCAGTGCTAACGAACCCTAATGAAAATTATTTTTTTCCACGAGCTCTAGAATAAAGCTTCGTTGTATACACTCTCGAGACATGACACTCAATTCCGAACAGAAATATTTCTCCTTAATCTTTAAATAAACTAAAACGGATTCGTGGAGACTGATATCAGCCTGATTGGAAATTTGTTATTATTTTTATCTATTTTTTCTCTGTTTTTTCGTATCGGTTTTTTTATTTCAAGGTTCATTAACATTTGATGCTTTTTTCTTGTCAGAGAAAGAAAAACTGAGAATAACGATTAAGTTTCTTTCTGTTCTTTTTCTCTTTTCTTTCTCCTTTCCTTAAATCCTCCTCCTCCTGATCTTTTCTCTCTTAAAAGAACCCTATTCTTATTTCATTGTTTTATCTTTTCAGTCCACTTTCGTTTTATTTTTCTCTAAGAATAATACCTCATTAAATACCGTGTAACAGAACTTTCTCTGCAGAAAAAAAGAGACCACTAATTACAAAAGGAAAATAAATGAACAAATTTAATAAATAGATAAAGATTTAAGTAAATTATTAAAATACATGCAGAATAGTATTTTTGCGTTATTTGCATTGCATCTTCGTTTCTGGAACTTAGCTCAATTGCACGAATTCCTCAGAAGAGATTGTTATTGTCCACCGGTGTGAGGAAAGACCCTTTTTTAAAATGACTCAAATAATGGACATGGCTAATACATTAAATCAGTATGGCTCAAGAGAGGGTCTGTTCCATTACCAGTTATAATAATAAAAAGACAAAATTAAGCCAGGAAAAACCTGTTTTATTGCAAGAAAATAAAAAAGGAATCGATATCTCTGACACAATTGAAAATCATTGAGAAAATTTTAATATCGAGTATTTCTCAGGTCTCCAGATAATTCTTTTCTCTTCTAAGAAGCTGGAAGTTACGCTGCAAAGACCAAAGTAATGCCTGATAAATGCAGAGACTGTCTACCCAAAATTTTTTTGGCTTTGACATTTTAGTCAATATGAAAAATTTTCCTCAGTTAAAAACGAGTGAAAAATTCAATACAATTCTTACATTTGTCTAATTTAAAAAAACAAAGGATTGATATTTCAGTATTTTTTTAATTAATATCTCTTTCCGAGTAGATATCAATAATAAAGGTTACGAAAATCCATATACATTTAAATTTTTTTTTAAATTAGAATCATTTTAAGCACTTCAAATTGATACTGAATGAAATGAATGACGTCCATCGACTTGAGCAGACTTGTTTAAAGGCATATAAATTGTTATATCAATATCTAATACTTGAATATATATACAATTAATAACGTTTTGTAAAATGAGTGAAAACTGAAATGAATTACCTATGTAACTATCGATATATTATATCTAAAATGATGCTAATTAAACTATATGCTAACGAACCCTAATGGAAAATTATTCTTTTTCCACGAGCTCTGGAATAAAGCTTCGCTGTAAACACTCATTTGGGAGAAATGACACTTAATTGCTTTTAGAAATATTTCTCTGCTTAATCTTTAAATAAACTAAAACTTCTATTTCGTTACTTACTGATTATCAGCCTTATTTATTAAATTTGTTAAATATTTTTCTATCTATTTTTTTTCTGTGTGGGTTTCTAGCATTGCTAGTAAGGCCTCATTAAATATTCGTTTGGCTTAGTCAGAGAAAGAAAAAACTGAGAATAACGTTAAAATAACTCCTCCTCCTCCTCCTCCTCCTCCCTCCTCCTCCTCCTCCTCCTCCTCCTCCTCCTCCTCCTCCTCCTCCTCCTCCTCTCCTCTTCTTTTCTTCTTCTTCAGAACCTTATTCTTATGGCTTGTTGCTTCTTCTTCAAAAGGGCCAGAAAAGGGCTTGAAATTCAAGTTTTCCAAAGAATAATATGGTGTTCATTAGACCAAGTAACAGAAAGGTAAAGGGAAAACAGAAAGAAGAGACCACTAATTACAAAAGGAAAATAAATCAACAAATTAACAGGTAAATAGATAAAGATTTAAATAAATTATTAAAATACATGCAGAATAGTATTAGGGTAGCAATGCATTGCATCTTCGCTGGAACTTCTGGAGCTCCAATTGCACGACTTCCTCAGAAGAGAGGCTGTTCCACAGTCCACCGGTGTGAGGAAAGTGGCCTTTTTTTATGAAATTCGACTCAAATAATGGACAGAAAATAATACCATTAAATCAGTATGGCTGACAGAGTTTGAGTCGTTCCATTACCAGTTATATTCATGAAACAGACAAAATTAAGCCATAAAGCTGTTTTATTGCAAGAAAATAAAAAAGGAATCGATATCTCTTGACACACTTGAAAAGGGCTACATTACGTAATGTAGATAAATGTATTTTTTCAGTGCAATTTAAAGAAATGGTTTTTATTTAAGAAGGGTTGTACCATGAGGTGTATATTGGCATAGCGCTACTAAATTTAAATGAATTCAAATTCAATGAATTAGATCTGTAAGTTGTTTAAAGGTATTTATGTCATCGTAACTTTCATACTGAAAAATTAATGACTGAGATTAAAAAGAGTGAAAAATATGAATAACATTGATTTGTATGTTTATCAAATGTTATAATTTATCAAAAAAAAATTACCTAATTGTTTAAAATTATTCTCCAAATAATATGCATTTTCAACCTGTCTTATCAATCAAAAAATTACCAGGCTTTAAAATTAATCTCCAAATATTATTAGCAGCCAAAAAAATAAATAATAAAGCCTCTGAAAATTATGTAAAACCTCTATGACCATAAACTTAAAAGATGCTTATGCAAATTATCTCCATTTTTTTCTCTTTTTACCTTTCCCACAAAATGAAGTTAGTCCACATGATATATATTAGTGGTTTATATATATATATATATATATGTGTGTGTATATGTGTGTGTGTGTGTATATATACACACACATACACACACATATATATATATATATATATATATATATATATATATATATATATATATATATATATATATATATATATATATATATATAGATTGAAGTGAAGATGTATCACACAACTTATTGAGGAGAAAAGGACAAGCATGCAGAAATGCAATTCTGCATTGCAACTCAGTGTCAATACACATCCACTTCATTGCATATTCACACTTCACTTCTCTTCTGCATTTCAACTTCAATGCACTTCATCACTGATTTTCACTTCGTTGCTATTCTACATTGATTTCCCCTTCAATGCACCTCTGCATTGGTTATACTTCAATGCTCTTCTGCAATGATTTCCATTTCAATGCACGTCTGCACTGATTTCCACTTCAATGCACTTCAATGCACTTGATTTTCACTTCAATGCACTTCTGCAATGATTTCCCACTTCAATTCAATGCACTTCTGCAATGATTTCCACTTCAATGCGATTTCTTCAGTGCACTTCTGCATTGATTTTCACTTTAATGCACTTGTCCTTTGATATCCACTTCAAAGATCTTCTACAGGTTTCTACTTAAATTCACTTCTTCATTGAGTTCCACTTCAATGCATATCTGCATTGATTGCCACTTCAATACACTTCTGCACTGATTGTCACTTTAGTGCACTTCTTCATTGATTGCCACATCATTGCACTTCTGCACTGATTGCCCCTTCACTGCACTTCTGCATTGATTTTCACTTCAGTGCACTTCTGCACTGATTAACACTTCAATGCACTTCTGCACTGATTAACACTTCAATACACTTCTGCATTGATATCCGCTTCACTGCCCTTATGGATTGATTGCCACTTCAATGCACTTCAGCATAGATTTTCACTTCATTGTAATTGTGCATTTATTTTCACTTAAGTGCACTTCTGCATTGATTTCGATATTGCAATTCTGCATTGAACATACACTTCACTTTACTGGTGAATCAGGTGAATATGTCAACCATTTCACTGAAAATGACAAGCTGAAAATGGAGAAGATATGAAAATGGAGAAGATATATATATATATATATATATATATATATATATATATATGTGTGTGTGTGTGTGTGTGTGTGTGTGTGTGTGTGTGTAAAATGTATTTTATTTCATCATGGCCACCAACAAACATATTATAATCAGGGATGCCACCACATGATCACCCTTCAATCGCTCTCCAAATGAGATGCCATATAAAAGAGACATTTTTTACTTTATGTGTAGTAGAATTAATGAAGTCAAATAAAGAAAGTCAGTATTTATTGTTTATGAATCAAAATATGAATTTCTGAAATCAAACCAGCACTTGGCTCACTGTCTGTTCAAGGCTAGTTCACCACATCTTGATGGGTGCCTGTGCGAGGCTAGAATGACTGACTGACAGGGTGGTTCAGAAAAAAATATTGAAGACTGCACTCATAAGCAAGCTTTCGACCCTGGCTTCAGCCTCCCATAAGTAGTGATTACCGTACAGTCACACACAAAAGTCTCAATACTCTCCTTCTAGACTTTAGGACAAGTTGTCGACCTAGAAAGTGACATCTGGCAACCACAGCAGGTGCTAGGGGGCTGCCACCCTGGGTGGCAGATTGATTGATAGATTGATTTGTGGCTATTAAAACTGGCGTCACTACATCTAGGTCACTGAACGTGGCAGGCGGCAGAGTTGCCGTGAAGTGACTGACTGAGTTAGAGGGATATCTTGTTATATATCATCTTCCAAATGGTCGTAATGGCTGATTGTCATTTCAGGCTCTGATTTGGTTTTGACTTAAAAAAAAAAAAAAAAGAAAAAGGTAAAAAAAGCTAAAATGACAAAGAGCAAAGCCTGAGCTTCATCAGTCATTTGTGGTTTCAATTTTCAACCTTCATTAAGAATGAAATCTCACGAGTAGGTCTATTGGTAGGAAACATTGGTTTGAGTTAAAGTTGTTCATTGTTACGCTTAAAGACAGCAGTCACATGCGTTATTTTTTCCAAGATCACCTCATGTTTGTTCCCAGAATTTCTTAGCCTACGAAATTCAAATATTCCTTCAGTACTTGTCACAGGCATTATTCCAGAAATTCATAAATGAAAATTCATTCAAACATTTTATGAATTCTATTAGCTAAAATGAATTTTGGACCATATTTCTTATATTTCTGAAACGATAGAGCAGTTTCTTCCCATTTCGTCTAAACTTTTCTTTATAAATTCCCGAATGAACACATCAAAATAAAAAAAAAATAGCATAATCAAATTATAATAAACTCATTTTAACAAATGATGCGAAAACCATATTTCACGCCCAAGAGATTCAATTTTTTGTCCTTTGATCTTTAATTGTTTGCAAATTCTTTGGAGGAAGGTTTGGCATGGTGGAGGTACGATAATTTCCCTCGGCATCCATTACAGAGGAGGGACACTGAAGCATTTAAATATTTGACCGCAAAAAGACCAACCCTTCAGAGTTTCCCAGGTGTTAAAATGTCCCCAGCACATTTATTTCGTCAGAACGTTTAATTTTCGCAAAGCCTAAATTCTGTTTGAGCTTTACTGTCGAAATTCAGACAGAAAAGTGGGACAAGTGGAAGGACAGGTGATGAATGAACCAAGATTTGGAAAAGTTGGTGTTTGCAAATGGTCTAGGAATTGATTGGTGAGAGTAGACAGAAACTGCAAAGGCTGATGGAAAATCAAAAGTTCTGAATGAGAGAATACGGCTGAATAACATCTAACTTAAATAAATCGCTTTTTTGCTATGTTTTTCACAAAGGAACACAAAAACACACACACACATGTGTATGTACTGTGTGTGTGTGTATATATATATATATATATATATATATATATATATATATATATATATATATATATATATATATATATATATATATATATATATATATATATATATATATATATATATATATATATATATATATATATATATATATATATATATATAATACAATAATACAAAAAAATATTTCCCCAGCACCTATCACAAATATTATTCACAAAATTTATCATTGAAAAATCTATGGAAAAAGCTTTGTAAGAATTCTAAAGGTCAAAGTGACATGTTTAAAAATATATCCGTAACATTTCCGGAACAACAAGGAACATTCTCCTAATTTCGTCCAATTTTTTTCTTCAAGAACTCCCGAACAAAGGCACAAAATTTAATACGATAATTATCATTGTAATCATATTAGAAAAAATGTATTTTCCCAAATGAAATGAATATCCTATTTTACTTTCAAGATAATCCATTTCACCCTTCGTCTAAAAAAAAATCTATTGTTCTGCTTTACAAATTCTGTGGGAGGAAGGTCTGGCATGGCCAAGGTACAATAATTTCCCTTGGCATCCATTACAGAGGAGAATACTGTGAATGGAGTTGTCATGGCTATGTTTATTCTCAGGTAAACCCTGCTGTTTCAAGACTTCACGAAATCTCATGTTGTTGTGTCTAACAAGCGTAAAATGAAACAGGTAATGCAAGGCAACTTCAGAGAGAGAGAGAGAGAGAGAGAGAGAGAGAGAGAGAGAGAGAGAGAGTTTCTGACTTCTTGCATTGACTATGAAAACAAGACTGACGAGATTAGAACTTCCTTTACCGTTATGATTTATGCGTCCCGCATAGAGAGAGAGAGAGAGAGAGAGAGAGAGAGAGAGAGAGAGAGAGAGAGAGAGCTTCTGACTTCTTGCATTGACTGTGAAAACCAGACTGACGAGAATAGAACTTCCTTTACCGTTATGATTTATGCGTCCCGCAGAGAGAGAGAGAGAGATAGAGAGGGAGAGAGAGAGAGATTTTCTGTAATACTGTCAAGAAGCCACGTTAGCAAGAATCAAACCTATAGTTTAGGATACTGAATGGCACTTTCTAGTTTTATTGGAATTCCAAACCTTACTCTTTTTGAAACTGGAATTGAGAGAAAGGAAGGTTTGGAAGGTGTAACAGGAGGATGGAAACCTTTTTGAGTTGCACTATGAAACACTTGTTAGGAGAGGGATTAAGATGGAAGAGAGAGAATGTGAACGAAGGTATAGTAAAAGAAATGAAAAAGGTTGCAGCTGGGCAGTGGAAGGGATGCTGCAAAGAACATTAAGTAATGCCTTCTGTGCACTGCGTGAGGTGCACTGACAGCACTATCCCCTACGGGGATTACTAGTATGATGATTCTGATTAGTTCCTTGATTAGAGCGTTCGTGTAATTTTGGTTCCAGTTGACAGTCTCAGAGAACAAGAGGTTTTCTGAGAAACAAAGTCTCACCCAGGCGAGAATGTGTATGATTATTCTCAGTTCAAAACCCTCCATGAAAACTGATGTCCTTCGTCAGGTTTCAGAGACATTTTGGCCCAAGAGAATTCTGTGTATAGATGACAGACTTGACTTTGAAGTCTCGAGAGCAAAATGGGTGTCTGTTGTCTGTCTGTATTCAGAAAAGACAAAGGAATGTTTTGGTTAAAAGAGGATGGCATACCTTCGTTTTTTTGTAGCTGAAGGAAAACATAAAGTTTTAAAAACAGGTGAAGTGGTTGTATAATGGGAATCACGAAGGTCTGCAGAAATGTTGAAGGAATTAAACTGATCCTGATTAGAATTAACTGTAATTTTTGACATAGTATAAAACAGGAAATCATTGTTACTTTTGCAGAAACAAATAAAAAAAATAACTGTGACTAGTAATCAAAATGAAATTAGGCTCTAAAAATATTTTTTCTTTAAAAACCTTTTACAAAATAAAACAGGAAAAAACGAAATAAAAACTTTTTGTCATGAAGAATAGAAAATATTAAGTTTAAGGAAGCAAAAATTTTTAATTAAACAAAATAAAATGGGGTAAAGGATGAATACAATGAATGAAAAAATCAGACAGTGATTCTGGGTAATTGTTGCAATTTCTGTTTAGTCCTCAGTATTTTTTCCCTTTTATAAGATTCTTGTAGATTTGGTAACTTGCTATTTACCAAAAACGCCTCTCAAATAAAAACTAATAATTCAAAAGCGTTCTCATACTATTTCCATTTTGGTATTATTGGGATCAAAAGATTTCCAGGAATGACGAAACGAAAGACAAGTTTGAAATACTTTACCTTTTTGAGGACGGATCAAAGGTCAAGAAACATAGATATTGATGCACATCAAATACAATGTGACAAAAGGCAACACTTGTCGATATGTCAAAGTGTCGTTATGTGAAACGATTTGAAGAATAAACTTTCATTTTATAACTATAGACTTGAAACTTATGGCCATATTAATAAGATTCTAAATTTTCTGCACAAAAACCCTAATCAATATATTGTAAAAGGTAAAGCAAATCTTTCATATATCATTCTGTAAAGTGAAGGAGAATTTTATTCTTATACTATGAGAAAGCATCCAGCGTCATATATTCCACCTTTCAGGATTAAATTCTCAAGTAAAGTGTATTTTTCACTTAGAGAAACAAAACGCAATAACTTATTTCTATTGGAGAACAGGGGCCACTCCACGTCCTGCATTTACATCCGAGAAGAACAAATACTTTACAATTGACTAAAAATAAAGTGGAATGACCCAAATTGAATGGCCAACATTCGTTCTCGGAGAAAAGGCATTTGTCCTGAAAATACATTCAGCTGATGATTTCGTTATGGCAGCCATTTCATATATGTAGATACAAAGCCAGTTGTATTAATTTGAAACCCAACGAACAGGTATAAAATTTTAGTCGATACAACGCTAGCTTTGCTGGAATAAAGGAAGTTCATTACATTATTTTTTTTATTATAAGCTTTCTTATTGCTTTCTTCCTGTTGTTTATTTCGAATCTCTAACATTTTCTCGTTCCGAGAGAAATTTTTCAGAAACATTTTCCTTGATTTCTCAAAGGAAAATAAAGTACAATCCAATTAATGTTCTCAGGAAAGAGCTTTGACGAAAACATTTACTGACTAAGCAAATGTCATGTTAATTATCTGATAAGGGGTTTTAAACACGGTATGTTAGCTTGTATGTTAGGTGATAAGTGTTAATAAATATACTCTCAGGGGAGATTAGGCCTACTGGTATTTCCGAAAGAATTAGTTTCCCTTGCCTAAAGGCTTAAGGAGTAAAGGAGAGGCCTGTCTTCCTGCCAATTTTGAGAGAAAGGCCAAAGAGTGAATAAGGATCTCGCTCAAATCATACACCAGTACTTGAACACGGAAATTGTAAACTATATCAACAGTGAACATATAAACACACAAAGAAGATTTAAGAGTAACTTGATATTGTGCTTTATGTGAATAATTAAGTGTCCTAACTATGCCCAATTTACCTGAGACTCGAGAGAGAAAAAATTCGGTAAAAGCGAACAGGAGTTATTACTAACTTGGAGGGAGGGAGAATGGGGAGGAAAACACTCGTTTTCCTTATAAATTGTTTATTCTTTCTCTCTCATCAACGATCGTTTGAAATCCTGACCCATATTTCTCCCCTTGAGAGAACTTTCCTAAAAATATGTGGGTCAAACTTTTTTTACTTATTATTTGTCACTATAGTGATATCAATTCCAGTTTATTCCACAAAAAATTAAATGTATAAAAATTATACCTGCTTATGCAAATAACAAACTCTGAATACAGAATATAGGATTTGGGTTATCTTGATAAAGAAAAAACATTTGAGTAAAAAAAAGTATATGGCATGTTTTCTTATCTAGCCCCCAAAATTATATATGGTCATTTTCTTGGTGGAATTTTGGCTATATTTTGCACCCAACTCGCACGTGCCTGTAGAATTACCACATATTGCAAATTACTGACACCAGAGTGTAATGAACAGCAGCACTACTACCAAAAAGCACCACTGTAAATTCTGATGCTACTTTTTCCCCTGAAAAATTTTTTCCTTCTAATTTATATTTCTTTGGGCATTGTTTAGCTGTTGCCTGCATTATCTGCTATTTGGTCCATTCTGGAATGATTAGAGAGAGAGAGAGAGAGAGAGAGAGAAATGAGAATAACTGTAAATCCCGCGTCCCGTGAGGAGAGAAACTTTCATTCAGTGTGGGAGGCCTTCATAAAATACCGCTTTATATTTTCTGACTTCTTGACACTGACTGTGACAACCAGACCAACGAGATAAAAACTTTCTTTGCCGTTATGATTTATGCATCCGCAGAGAGAGAGAGAGAGAGAGAGAGAGATGATTTTAAAAGTCCCTTTTCATAAATGAAAAATAAAAGAAATAAATTTGAAGTTAATAAAAAAATAAATAAATAAAACATCGAGAGAGAGAGAGAGAGAGAGAGAGAGAGAGAGAGAGAGAGAGAGAGGATTATCACTGGTTAAACACGGCAGTTCAATAGTTTCAAATATCTTAAAATCGTTTGATGCGTTTGAGAGAGAGAGAGAGAGAGAGAGAGAGAGAGAGAGAGAAAGAGAGAATAGAGAGAGAGAGAGAGAGAGATCACTGGTCAAACACGAGAGAGAGAGAGACGTTTTTCATTCTCAAACGGTTCCTGAAGGAGAAATCTGACCTTACACCCCAAACCAGCCTTTGATCTCTCTCCTGTGAAGGACTTTGCAAACAGGATATCCTACAAGTCTGTCTCTTTCTCATGTTTCCCAAAGGACGTTTGAAGTCCAAAGGCGGTGAAAGTCCACTTAGAGATAATCACGAGAAAGTCCTTTATTCACAGTTCACAAGATTTACTTCTGTAAAATATAAATATGGCCCTTGATTGTAAATTGTAAGATATTTTTACTTTTCTTTGTGTAATGTCGAATGGAGATGGATGATATACATGACTTCCCTCCTACACTTTCTTTTAAACTCCTTCCTCCTTTGTGTCTCTTTCTGCCGCTGTTGAAAACTATCCATTGCTGAGAAGTATGAAATTGATATATAATATTAAATATGAACTGAATACAATATTAAGATATACCGGCCATTCCCAAACCTCACGAGAGTGGAAGGAGAATAAAGATGCAATTCATTATAGGTGAAGCGAACAGCATCTCTCTCTCTCTCTCTCTCTCTCTCTCTCTCTCTCTCTCTCTCTCTCTCTCTCTGATAAATCTCAAGGTAAATTAGCAACCCATAATCTGTTAACAATTTCTCGTGAACATCAATTGGGTGTGTCCACTTACTCCTTCGAGAACTCTGATGCCTTGAAATAATTCAGCATAATTCCCATCTAAATTTTCAAGAATGGTTTGTTCTTAATTGCTAACATAAAGTGTGACATGACATTTTCCATTTTCCTGCCATGAATATTACCGCTACGATTTCCCTCGCCCCCCTCAAATACCATAAAGGAATGTCCCATTGCTCATTAGCCTTCCGGTTCAGGTCAAAGTGAAAGTGAAAATGTTTTGGTCATAAATTTTGGTTATAAATCTGACTAAGAATGAAATTTGAGTTAGTGATGCGACAAAAATACTTGGGAACTGAGATGATAAATATATGGGAATATATTTATGAAACGTAAATATATTGGGAATGGAAATGAAAATATTCAGGGAAAAATATCGCTGAAATATTTACGTCTTTGACATACAATCTCTGGGACAATTATTGAAGATATTTCATATGTTATATTTGAGTTGGATTATTATTATTATTATTATTATTATTATTATTATTATTATTATTATTATTATTATTATTATTAAAGAACACTAAAAGCTTATTAACTTGGTTAGCAATCTTCATTAACTTGAAATGTTTATATGCGAAAGAAGGAAAAGAGACAGAAGATATCAACCAATCAATTAACCAAAATCCAGTGACAAAGAATAATTCTGGTTGATAATTCACCTCAGGAATAATCTAATCTCTTCTAAATCCTTGATTCAGTTTGATATCTGATAAGTTAATATTTCAATAAATACTGATATTTCTCTTTATTATATTATTGATATTAAGAAAGTTGATTAATGATTCCTCTTCTCCCACCAGTTCTTAAGCCTCGTAAACCCTGGGATTCTTTCCTTTCCTCCGTGTTTTTAGATTAACACATTATTCTGATTTTGTCTTTTAATGAGACGTTTGTGTTGTCAGCGGGTCAGCAAATGGGCACATATGATTTTGCCAAGAAAACCTTTTCTCATTGAGAATTTGAAAATATGTAAAATTCTCTCTTGACTTCTCTACTATGTCAGTTGAACCAGAAAACATATTTATACAAAGAAAAAAAAAGGAAGTGAAGCAATACTTGTAGAAATTCATAATTACATCAAATGTAAATTTATTGAAAGATTTGACATGAGAGACGATAGCAAAAAAAAAAAAATAAAATCAAATATGTTAAAAATCATTGTCTTGTTTTGCTGGCTTCTTGATTTTTTTTCTTTCGTTCAGTAAGTTTGGAATTATTCTTGACCTCTGAGACGAATCCGTGAAATAAAAGAGCTTAAGACAAGATCCTTGGGAACCCCGGGGGATAATAGGCGGTGGTTTCCTGAAAGAAGGATTCGTTTCCCTTCAGGATTTGCTCTCATTAACAGCATGAATTCGATACAAGGAGAGAGAGAGAGAGAGAGAGAAAGAGAGAGGAATCAGCTCTTTCAAAAGGACTTTCAGCCAGGATAAAACATGACGAATCTCTCTCTCTCTCTCTCTCTCTCTCTCTCTCTCTCTCTCTCTCTCTCTCTCTCTCTCTCTCAACACACACACGCAATAAAAATTATAAAATGAAGCACCGTTTAACGTGTGATCATAAACCTTAATGAATCATTAACCTTACCTCTCTCTCTCTCTCTCTCTCTCTCTCTCTCTCTCTCTCTCTCTCTCTCTCTCTGACACATTTGATCATAAACTAAAATGAACTCACAAAATAAAAATTATAAAATGAAACACTATCAAATATATGATCATAAACTAAAATGAAAACTTTTTATAAAAGAAAGCACCATGACGCATTTGATCATAAACTAAAATGAATCATTAGTGTTGCCTCACTGTCTGTGTCTGTCAGTACATCTCATGCAAATACACACACACACACACACACACACACGCAGACACACAGCTAAACACTAAAACCAGCATAAAAACAGGAGGATCTCTGACTGACCGCGAAACATTGATGACTACACAACGATGAGCGACCATTTCTCTTGTGACTCTCACAATGAATCTGTCTTTGCATGGCGGAAGCAAACAGCCTTATCAAAATGACCCCACAATTCTGAGCTCCTCCGAGGAGAAAGAGAGAGAGAGATTTAAACTTGTGTCCCAAATTCCACCACACACACATTGGCAGAAGTTGGTAAGGGATCTAATTCTGTTCTATCTCTCTCTCTCTCTCTCAGTTCTTTCAAGATAAAATTTATATTATAATTATATATATATACTTTTGATATATATATAATATATATTTATCTATATATATATTCTGTCTGTGTCTATATATTTAATATATATATATATATATATATATATATATATATATATATATATATATATATATATATATATATATATATATATATATATATATATATATATATATATGTGTGTGTGTGTGTGTGTGTGTGTGTGTATATACATACATAAGTAAATAAGACAGACTTGAATGGAACTAGGCGGAATAATCTCGTAAAGGAGAAAAGGCTGATTTAGAAAGCACAATTGTTGTTTGGGAGCCACAGAGCGTGGACATAAATTCAGGCGGAAGACGAACAATTAAAAGTGGGGGAGAAAAACGCGAACCTTAATAAAAGTGCGCATAACACAATGATGGAATTTGCTTATATAATCTAGGATTTTGTGAAGTATAATAAAAATGCCAATTTTTCTGAGGCTCGACCGAATATACACTTTAAATATTTGCTAAATTAAAAAAAAGGCGGATTTCCAAACCCTTCAAAATATTTTACATGACAATAGTTTAATGCTCTTTCAGGTCAAAGGACTGTTCATCTGACGTGTATAATTTTCACATACCTACCGTACATTTGTAAGTTATTGTATTACTGCTCATTTGAATATTGAATATATTTATATTCATGCTTTGTAATTACAATCTAAAAGTAGCAATTTTCTTAAATAGACTATAAAAACCGAAATATAGCTGAAAATCATATATAGATGGTAACAAAAATTATCATTATTATTTGAAGGAGTAGACCCTCTTTTAAAATCTTATTAAAAAATGGCTGTATTATAGATAAATTCGCATAATACAGCCATCCTTTTATTATTATTATTATTATTATTATTATTATTATTATTATTATTATTATTATTATTATTATTATTATTATTTAGGGGCCATTGACTTGAAATTGAGGCGGCTTCCGAAGAATATGGTGTTCATTAGAAAGAAGCAACAGAAGGCAAAAGGGAAATACAGAAAGAAAAGATCAATTATTAACAAAGAAAAAATAAATGAACGAATTAATAAATAAAAATGTAAGTAATTTATTAAAATAGAAGGAGAATTGGATGAGGGTAGTAATTCACTGCAACTTCGCTTGATGAAAATGAACGTAACAATTACCGACATGTTTAATTTTCATTCAAGAAAAATCAGTTCGTTGTTCCATAGGCAACAGCAAAGAAACTCTGTGTTTAAACAGTCCCATATGACGACGCAGAACCAGAATTATTATTTCGACAAAGCCACAAAAGGGAAATCCGTCTTTTCCTTGCTTCTCTGGAAGGAACATTTCAGAAACGAGGTCTAAAAATGAACTGGGAATTTTCCCGGAAGGAAAATCCTCGTCAGTCTGAGATTTATTCTATGTCTGTTGCTCCTTCCACTTTCCATTTGCTGCCGTTGCTGTTACCTGGCGTAGAATAGAATACGGAATTTAGGCCAAGGGCCAAGCAGTGGGACCTGTGAGGTCATTCAGCGCTGAAAGGGAAACTAAGAGTATAAAGGTTTTACAGGTGGAACAGGAGAAAAACCTCAAAGCAGTTGCGCTATAAAACAATTGTTATGACAGGGTGCCTACCAAGTCAGAAGAACGAGAATATGAACGGATGTACAGTAAAAGGAATGAAAGAGGTTGCAGCTAGGGCCCGAAGGGACGCTGCAAAGACCCTTAAGTAATGCCCACAGTACACCGCATGAGGTGCACTGACGGCATCCCCCGCTACGGGGGTTCCCCTGCGTAAGTAGAGGAGGTCTTCTGCAAATTAGTCCTGACAAAAACTCCGCCACAAAAGTTTTTGGGGGAAACTTTCCTCTGGTGCTCGTGCGTGGAAGAGCACCAGTTGACCACCTTAACATATCACACCGACATGAAACTGCTTTTTGTTTTTATTTTATTTTTTTTTTTATTTCACCCTGGAAATATTTCATGAGGGAACTTGAATTCAGTTGGAAGCATCATTAAAATAAGATTACATGAATGCTTTTATAAGGGAATTTCTCAGAACTTTTTTTCCTCAAAGTCAGTTCCAACAGGCATCTTGGAGTGCATATTCCTTTACTGAGTATTATTCTGAGATATTTCCTTTAAGAATATAACTGACCATTGTGAAGAAACAAACTTGAAAATAAAGTGACAAGCTGTAAAGTAAACAGGAAAGTCATCTGTAAAACAACTACTCGATTCATTCATATTTTCCGAAAGCTACGCCTTAATTCATTCATATTTAAAATATACCCTGTAATTCATTCACATTTTCCGAAAACTCCTCCGTAATTCTTTCACATTTTCAGAAATTTACCCATTAATTAATTTATCCACAATTTCCGAATACTGAAAGTCGGGATCACCCCTGTATATACTTAATTGACGTTTTGAAGTGATTTCGAATTTTGGAGGAATTCCATTTCCAACTCAGAAGGTATTTGAGGAACTTTGTGTCCCCGAGAGACAAAGACTTATCCAAACTTTAGTGTCAGGGATTGGAAAAGGGTTTTCTGTTTGAACGAAACTACGAAGCCGATGCAGACTCGAGGAAATGAACGCAATAGTTTGTGTTTATATCAGCGACAGTTGACAAGAATAATCACAGTATCATAACAGCCCTCGATTGCTCCTTTACAAAATCAGTAATTACCTCAAAGGTGCTTTACCTGATGAAGCAATTAGCAGAAACTGCTTTTAATGTAATTATTGAATCACCAATATTTTTTCTGCTGTAAATTGCAGCTGATATGATCACTCGAATGATATCGGTTTCGGGAATGCCCAAATAACATCGATTCTCGTCCTGCTTAGAAATTCACAATGTCGTTATAAAATTGCTGTAAGTTAAAACTCCACGTTTATAACAATATTCTCTATTATTTGCAAAAGATAAAAGCAAACACTTTCGAACACCTGGACGGTGTTCCTCTCAGTTCAGGTGTTCGAAAATGTTATCTTTTGCAAATAACTATTTTTTAATATATACTGTACATATGTGTATATATATATGTGTGAGTATGTATTTATATGTGTATATTATTATAAATATTCACTGTTTGACCTCTCTTCCTTGCCTCTTAGTAGAATAGAATTAATTTTCTATTTAAAGCTAGGAAGAATATAGATTCTTATAAATATTCACTGGTCACCTGAGAAAAGGTTAATTTTCAGGAAGCAGTTGTTTTCAAACTAAGTTCTAAATTCCAACCGTCTAAGGTGAGAATTTTAAACTAATAGAAGTTATAGAGGGGATACAGTTTTGCTAGGCCAGACCTTAGTTATACTGTTCTTAAAACCCACTTTTCTGTGACCTGTGTACTGGCGAGTCTATTGTCATTTCAGGACAGTCCCTGGGCAGGAGGAGTTTTGAAGCAAACAGCCTGAAGCTACCCCAGCGTCGACAGACTCTTAGTAGATATCCTCACAGCAGGGCGTGTGAGCCCTCTCTCTCTCTCTCTCTCTCTCTCTCTCTCTCTCTCTCTCTCTCTCTCTCTCTCTCTCTCTCCTTTTTCTCTCTCCCCCTTTGTTCAACACGAGGGAGAAAATTGTTATTCCAAACGGACCAAGGAATCTTATGCAACTGATCACTGTATTAGCTCAACCAGTGATAAGTCTGATTTTGACAATTACCCCTAGTTCTCTTTGCCTTCAGACTGCAACTCTCATTTTCCTTGTTCAAATTTTCCTCTCTTAAACAGTCACTGACTAAGAAACCCTTGTAAAATATATCCCATTTATGACATCAACTATTAAGTACAATTTTTGTTGTCTAGTGAAATCACATAACTTATCCTCCTTGGCGTTAAAAGTATTATTCTTGACATAAGAATCATCTCCTTGTGATTAAATAATGACGAGTGAGAGTTTCTGTAGTGCAAGATGGCTGTCTGAATGCGTCTTTTCCCGAAGTGTGTATGCCTTGGGCCTGAACAAATCCTCTTTATTGGAGAAGAATCTGCATCATCAGTACCAAGAAGCCTCAATTCGACGTTCCTTGCAGTTAAATGCCTTATGAAGCATTTGTGAGGCACATAAATCTGTTGCGTTCGTTTCTATGTAGTTGAGGTATTTGTCTTAACTAGGACTAATATTCTGAGCTGCTGTTAGCTCCTGTGAATAATCCATTTCATTTTATTTTACTTTTGTTGAAAATAGTTTTCAGTAAGTTTGCTGAATTAATTCATGTGGTTATAAAATAAACCTCTATTCTTTGTTATACTAGTTTCAGCTGGCGATCAAATCTATTCAGTATCTGTCCTTTAGAGTTAATTTTAGCATTAATTAACAGAATCACGTGGGTCTTAAGTAAAGTAATGCGATATAAATCCAATTGTTAAACTCATTAGCCATATATATATATATATATATATATATATATATATATATATATATATATATATATATATATATATATATATATATATATATACACTAGATTGAGGTGATAAGTTTCCTATTACCGCAAAGTAACAAAAAAAGACTAAAATACTAAACATCTTATATTCTAACGAACAATACCATAGAGACTGAATTAGCCTCTTCTCTCTCTCTCTCTCTCTCTCTCTCTCTCTCTCTCTCTCTCTCTCTCTCTCTCTCCGTGAGAAGTAACAAAGCCATCACGGTCTGAATTTTCCTAACAAACCGCCATTACTCGGTAATTAGAAGGTGCAAGAAATGTCTTCAAGGTAAATACTTCCTAATACTGATTCTGGTCTCATGACTTTCTGGAATCGTACCGAAAACTTTGGCTTTGTAAATAGTTTGCATTAATGGTTTTGCAGATTCATTTTCCTCGATTGGTACAGCTCTTCTGAGAAACTCAGGTTTGCAGTTGAAATCAATTACTGCTATCGCATTCTCGAGCAATGCTCTGATCTTTCTCTTCCTGAGACCATTTCCTGAGACCATTTCGGGGAAAATATATTTCCAGGTATCTAAATAAGCTACGCCAAACC
>NC_089755.1:12832701-12845201 GCF_040412425.1 Macrobrachium rosenbergii
ATATATATATATATATATATATATATATATATATATATATATATATATAATATATATATATATATATATATATATATATATATATATATATATATATATAATGTATATATATATAAAATCCATTATTTAATTCTAATACCTTTGGGAACAATGATACTTTTGTATCGCATAATGTTTTCAAAACCGTTTTATTATCTATTTAAAATACGTAAATATAAATAATTATTAAAAATAGGAAACAGCAGTAATGGGTTTGCTAACAGAATGTGAAAAAATCCCTGATAACGGCAGACAAAAAGAAAAACATCCAATAAATATTTATTAGGAACTGATTAAAATACTTGATAATATATCGAAGCCTGCCTCCACTGATCCTTTTATTGAAATGTATGTATTGGTTATGATAATTGAATCAGAATTGATGTATAAACGCATTTATGATTATATTCAAATGGCAGTAAGCAAAGTCCCCCTGACACTAAATCAGGATTGCGGTGAAAACGGATTCTTATATATATATATATATATATATATATATATATATATATATATATATATATATATATATATATATATATATACATTATATGAATGTCTTTCCTGTAATACCACAGTGTAATATGAATATAAGAAGGCCCATAAAACACTATTTGAACGTTGCAACCATATATTTCGGGCACTTCCTTCTGTGCCCCTGTTCACTGGTAAACAGGGGCACAGAAGGAGGTGCCCGAAACATATGGATGCAACGTTCAAATAGTGTTTTATGGGCCTTTTTATCTTCATATTATAGTGTAATGTTACAGTAAAAGCCATTCATATATATATATATATATATATATATATATATATATATATATATATATATATATATATATATATATATATATATATATATATCCTGAATGAGGCAAAATTTCACTGCATCAGAACGAAGTGATTTTTGAAAGCCAGTTGTCACTGAATTCTGTACCATTCGCTGTTATATGAATGAATGAATAACATTTTTACGAATGAATGAACATTTCACAATTGGCGTTCGGTTGTTTGCGATGGGGGAAAAATACGATTGAAAGAAAATTTCGGTATTTGATACGACTCTCACTGAATACGGTATCGAATCTGATGACATGATTATAGCGGTATATAAATCAGTTCTGATAAAGGAGTGATAATTGTTTTTATTATATTATGAACTACAAAGGACGAACGTATATTATTGGATATATTATTGTAATGATTCACAAAAACAAACATACACTAAGCGCGACCTTGAACATAAGGAGACGGTCACACTGAAACAGTTAACAGAAATATAATGAGAGAGAGAGAGAGAGAGAGAGAGAGAGAGAGAGAGAGAGAGAGAGAGAGAGAGAGAGAGAGAGAGAGAGAGCACCACTGGCACGTACCTGAGTCCAGAGGAAAGGAGAACGTTTCTCGGGCGAAAGTGACGAGGATCATTTCCCAAGGAAATAAATCTCTTTTACTGAGAAACATTTCTGAAGCTGAGAGAGAGAGAGAGAGAGAGAGAGAGAAGTCCTTACCTTGCTCTTAACCTTTCCTTACCCTTGCCCTTGCCATTGACTTACCCTTACCCTTGCCATTGGCTTTGCCCTTACCACTGACTTACCCTTGCCCTTGCCCTTGCCCTTACCTCCAGCATTGCAATATATGGAATAACAGATTATGGGTGGCTGATTGACTAATTGACTTTGAGATTTAGCTCAAAAAGAGAGAGAGAGAGAGAGAGAGAGAGAGAGAGAGAGAGAGAGAGAGAGAGAGATTGACTTAATTGCTATTGAAGAAAATCTGCTCATTCAACCTTGAAAGTAATCGGTGATTACATTTAACATGGTAAAATAACAGAGTGTAGTCCATCAATGTTATTGCTACTGAACTTGAAGTTACGTTCCACTGGGTAATCTTGAGGACCTTCCTAAATTTTTATGACTCACTGTCTATCTATTTATCTGTCTATCTATATATCGAGAGAGAAACATGCTGTTCGCTTCAACTATGATGAATAGTATCTTTATTCTCCTTCCACCCTCATGAGATTTGGAAATGGCCAATATATCTTCATAAACTGAGTTCATATATCGCAGCAATGGATGTATATTTTCAAAGAGAGGCAGAAAGAGGAAGGAGTCTACTGGAACGCACAAGAGGAGGGCACAGTTCAAAGTGTCCTCCTTCATACCAGAAAACTTTGGCATTTCTTAAAGAAAAACAACTGGAATCTTCATTTAGACATTACCATCAAGGTCCCTACTTACGCTTTCAAGAAGATTACCTTTTGAATTGTGCATAAAAGGCTCTCCAGACTATTTCTAATGTGGACTTTCATCATCGTGAACTTCAGTCTTCTTTTGAGGAACATAACAGACTGAATCGTAGGATATCCTGTTTACAAATCCTTCACAGGAGAAGGATCAAAGATGATTTTCAGCCTCAGGTCAGATTTTTCCATCAGGAAACGATTTGAAGGCAATTAAAACTGGTGTTTAAAGAATGATAACCACCTCTCTCTCTCTCTCTCTCTCTCTCTCTCTCTCTCTCTCTCATCCGAGCTGAACTAAATCGTAGATAATACAAGAAATAACCAAATAAAGCCTAAAAAACCTATATTCGAAAAAAAAACTTTTAGGGCGGATAAAAGTAACGTCAGAATTTACAATGGTGCATTTGGACATTAAGTACAGCTGTTCAATCCATTCTTGTGTCAGTAATTTGCAATGTATGGTAATTTTTGCAGGCATGTACGAGATGTGTGCAAAATATTGACCTAATTCCACCGAGATAAAAGTCATATATATATTTTTTTGGCAAGTTGGCAAAACATACCATATATACTTTTAGCTCAAAGAGTTTTTGATCTGTTAAATAGCCCAAATCTATTATTTTGCGTTTTGGAGTTTATTTGCATATGCAGATAGAATTGCTACATATTTAAATATATTTTTGTTATTACCGTAAGTCGAAACTGATATCACTATAGAATGACAAATAATAAGTATCAACAGATAGGACTGCGATACATTTTTTAAAAATAATTTGAAACAGATATCACTGTAGAGCTTGACCCCACAATTTTGGGGGGTTCTCTCAAGTGGAGAAAAATAGGTCAGGATTTTCAAACCAGCCATGCTAAAAGAGAAGGAAAAAAATGGTAAGAAAAACCCAAAGTAATCAGGGTAATAGATAAAAGAAAAACCAAGACTATTGAAAGCACATACTGTACATGATAATCAGGGACAGGCTTTTGCTCAGGTTGTAGAATAGTCTGTCTCCTTAAAACTGAAGACAGATGAATAATGAAGTCTCCTAAATGAGGATATCAGAATGAGGCGAACCTACATCAGAAACTTGTCACAAGGAGCATGAAGATGAACCATTTTGAACCCAATGGTTTATGAAGTAATGGTCCCAGATCCCTAGACCCATTATTAGGTGGTTCATGATAAGAGTCAATATTGACCTTAACTTTGAAATGGAACCATAAATGGCATTTGTAGAACGAATCTTAAAAAGCCGTTTGAAGCATCAACTGTCCTTTGAACACCAGCGGAAAAGTTAAGTATACCTTAGTTTAACCAAACAACTGAGCTGATTAACAGCTCTCCTAGGGCTGGCCCGAAGGATTAGACTTATTTTACGTGGCTAAGAACCAACTGGTTACCTAGCAACGGAACCTACAGCTTATTGTGGAATCCGAAAACCAGTATAACGAGAAATGAATTTCTATCACCAGAAATAAATTCCTCTAATTCTTCATTGAATACTATTGGAAATTAGAAGGAACATTAGAGGGAACAAGAGACGACCCTGAGTGGACATTCATGGAACCGTTACCGAAAACTCGGTAAGGATCGGTAGAGTTAAAACCCTTTTCTGAACCCTGTGTTCAACCTGTGTTACGTATCTGTAAGACTGTATCTCACAGCAAAACGAGAGAAGCCACAGAACAGAAGAGCGTTGGGTGCGGCTTGTTCATTGTTGTCAGAACTTTAACTGCAAATGGAATGTAGAATTTAGGCCAAAGGGCAAGTGCTGGGACCTTTTAAGTAACAGGAGGGAAACCTTTTGCTGTTGTACAATGAATCAATTGTTAGGAGAGGTGGAAAGTAAGACGGAAGGAAGAGAATATGAACGGATGTGTAGTAAAAGGAATGAAAGGGGTTGAAGCTAGGGCCCGAAGGGACGCTACAAAGATCCCTAAGTAATGCCTACAATGAATGTTAATACTTACTTCCGGTGTCGTAAAGGTTTTTCTATAGCATTAGAAGTATGAAAACGCCAACATTTTCTTAAGACTTCATTCCATAATATTTGTTTGAAAACCATTTGTTTATATTTCAACTGTTGATAGTAACATTTCTGAATCGTGTTTAAGTATCCCTCACAGATTACAAGCTTCTTAACTTTTTTATTTTCCTCCTCATTTTCCTCCTCAGCAATGTCAGGCTGTAGAGGATCATGATGTGAATTCGTCTAAGATGAAGAAAGTGTTTGCCGTTCTCATCTCCCCCACCCCGTCTCTCCGTCAGAGTTAATAGTAACTCGTGTTTGCTTGTACTAAATTATTTATCTTTCAAGTACAAGGTAAATTGGGCGTAGTTAGGACACGCAATTATTCACATACAGAATAATTTCAAATTATTTTCGCAGCAATTTTTATGTATAGATGTTCATTGCAAATCTAAGTCACAATTTCAATGTTCAGTTCAGGTGCAAAATTTGAGCGAGATTCCTTCCACTTTAGTCTCCTGTCAAATATTTCTTGTTCTCGAATGTAAAAAGCAGGACGTAGAGAGGTCCCCGTTGTCCATCGGAAAAGATATTGTGCTTCGTTTCTCTGAGTGAAAAATGCACAGGAAAAGGAAATTTGGTTCCAGAAAGATAGAACGTAGAATTCTGAATGCTTTCTCATACTATAAAGAAAAAGTCTCCTTCGCTCCGAGAACTAGTGAAAGGTTTGCTTTATCGTTAATAATATATTAGTAAGCCTTTTTCAAGAAAATTTCAGTCAGACAAATATTTGACCTCTTGTTTGTTTGTAAAACACTAACGATATTTCCTATTTCATGTTATGTCAAAATTACAGCTGATTTCACAAACATCGCGCCCATTACCCTAGTTTTAACATACAGCCTCTTCAACTATTTTAAAAACTTATATGTCTTCCCCTGCTACAAAAATGAAGCTGTGTCATTCTCTTTTTATCAGCGTAATCCAACATAATGTATATACGCACATACACAGATGTACGTGTGTGTTCAGTATGTATGGTGAACACCATAGCCACATGTAACTCCATACGTCACATTTAACCTACCACATTTATGACGAAAACTACGCTGTTTGAATAGAACAGAGAAACCCCTTTCTTGAAGAATTCCAGGAAAGACAAAACAAAAACAACAGAAATATCATCTGTGAAAACAACGAAACTTGAAGCCTTCTTTTATAAAAGCGTCAGAGAAAGAAAGATCTTTCTCATCACATCACTGGGTTGAGGAGGAGGAGGAGGAGGAGGAGGAAACAGGAAATGACGTCATCAAAAACGCCATAACACAGCTTATGCTAGCACTAGAGGAAGACGAAGCGAGAACAGAAGAATTCGATGCAATGACATAATGAAACATGAATTACGAGAGAGTAAGGGCAGAGGCCAATAACGCCCAGGAAATGTCAGTAAGTGAAGGTAAATAGTGGCTAGAATCTTTGGCGACTGATGGCAACTCCTCTCTGAAATTTATGCGCATGCGCGAATGAGCATTTGAGTGTGTTGTTCCTTATGCGGGTATTTCAACACACCTTATATGAGCATTGAAATGCCTTCTTTCGAGAAATAGACAAGTAATACAATGCCTGGCATTGGCATTGCCCAGAGCGAGGCATCGAAAAGATTGCCAAGAAATTACTTGAAAATATATTTCCACATCTTTATGACGGCTGTCCCCAGGTATTTCTGACGCAGTTTCAACCAGAATTTCCATCTTAGATTTGTAACCAAAACAGAATCAATTTCACTTTGACCTGAACCGGAAGGTTCGCGGGAAAAGGTACATTCCATTATGGTATTTATGGGAGCGAGGGAAATGGTAATGGTAATACTCATGGCAGAAAAATATTAAATGTCATTTCATACTATGTGTTTAGCAGTTAAGAAAAAAGTTACTCTTGAATACTTCAATGAGTTATGTCGAATTATTTCAGGGCATCAGAGTTCATTAATTGAGGAACAAATGGACGCGTCTCTTTGATGTCGCCAAGAAGTGATTAATAGATTATGGGTTGCTGATTGACTAATGAACCTTAACATTTATATCAGGAGAAAGAGAAGGGAATGACTTAACTGCTAATAAAGGTAATTTGTTCTTTCAAACCTTGAAATGTAATCGATGATTACATTTAACATGGTAGTATAACAGAGTGTAATCCATCGACGTTATTTACCACAGAAGTTGAGGTCACGTTCCACTCGAAGTCCTGAAGACCTTTCTGAGCTTCTACGAAATTCATTATCTACCTGTCTATATATCTATCCATCTATTGAGAGAGAGAGAGAGAGAGAGAGAGAGAGAGAGAGAGAGAGAGAGAGAGAAGAGAGAGAGAAATGTTCCTTTCGTTTCATCTATGATGAATTGTATAGTGATTCTCTTTCTCCCTTCTTGAGGTTTGAAAATAGCCAGTAAATATTAATATTATATATTAATCTCATATTTCGAAGCAATGGATAGTTTTAAATCAAGACAGAAAGAGAGGAAGGAGTTTACAGGAAAAGACGAGAGAGAAGTCATGTAAATTATCCATCTCCATTCCACATTACATAAAGAAAGCAAATTAGAATCTTCTTTTGCAATTTACCGTCGAGACCCTCATTGACATTTTAGAGAATTAAGCCTTGTGAAATGTGAATAAAAGACTCTCGAGAGATTATCTCTAAGTGGACTTTCATCACCTTTGGACTTCAAACGTTCTTTGGGAAACATGAGAGAGGCTGACTTGTGGGATATCCTATTTGCAAAGTCCTTCACAGGAGAGATCGAAGGCTGGTTTTGAGTGTAAGGTCACATTTCTCCTTCAGGAATCGGTTGAGAATGAAAAGGTATCAAAGAATTTGAAGGTAACATTAAAACCACCCCCTACTCTCTCTCTCTCTCTCTCTCTCTCTCTCTCTCTCTCTCTCTCTCTCTCTCTCTCTCTCTCTCGGGGCAAAAGCAGCGTCGGAATTTACACTGCTTTTTAATTTCAAGTACAGCTATTCATTCCATTCTAGAGTAAGTTATTTGCAATTTATGGCAATTTTGTAAGCCTGTGTGAAATAGGTGCAAAATATAAACTTAATACCACCGAGAAAAGGCCATATATATTTTCTTGACAAGTTGACAAAACATGCAATGTACTTTTTGTTTTAACTCAAAGAGTTTTGATCTTTTCTATAGCCCAAAATCTATTATTCTGCTTTCCGGAGTTTATTTGCATATGCAAATAAAATTGCTATAAATATATTTAATTTTTTTTTATTACCGTAAGTCGAAACTGATATCACTATAGAGTGACAAATAATAAGTATCAACAGATAGAACTGTTATACATTTAAGTTATTTTTTAATAATTTGGAATTGACATCACTATAGAGTTTGACCCCACAATTTTGGGGGTGTTCTCTCAAGTGGAGAAAAATGGGTCAGGATTTTCAAACCAGCGATGCTAAAAGAGAAGGGAAAAAATTGATAAGGAAAACCCAAAAGGAATCAGGGTAATAGATAGAAGAAAAACCAAGATTATTGAAAGCCTGTACATGATGATCAGGGACAGGCGTTTACCTCAAGTTGTAGAATAGTTCGTCTCTCTAAAAATTGAAGACAGGTGAATAATGAAGTCTCCAAAACGAGGATATCAGAATGAGGCGAATTTATATCAGAAACTTGTCACAAGGAGCATGAAGATGAACCATTTTGAACCCAATGGTTCTGTGAAATAATGCTCCCAGATCCCTAGACCCATTATTAGGTGGTTCATGACAAGAGTAAATACTGACCTTAACTTTGAAATGAAAACATACTGTAAGTGGCATTTGTACAACAAGTTATAAAAAGCCATTTGAAGCATTAATTATGCTTTGAACGTTGGTGAAGATTAGACGGAAAGAGAGACGACCCTGAGTTGACATCAATGGAAACATTGCCGAAAACGCAGTAAGGACACCCTCTAACCACCGGTAGAGTCAAAACCCTTTTCTAAAACCTGTCTTCACCAGCATTACGTATCTACAAGACTGTATCTTACAGCAAAACGAGAGAAGGCACAGAACAGCATAGCATTAGGTGTGGCACGTTCATTGTTGCCAGAACTTAAACTGGAACTGAAATATAAGATTTAGGCCAAAGGTCAAGCGCTGGGACCTATGATGAGGACATTCAGCGCTGAAAGGGAAATTGACAGTAAGAAGGTTTGAAAGGTTGGAAAGTAAGATGGAAGAAAGAGAATATGAACGGAGGTACAGTAAAAGGAATGAAAGGGGTTGCAGCTAGGGGCCATGGAAGGGACGCTGCAAAGAACCCTAAGTAATGCCTACAGTGCACCACATGAGGTGCACTGACGGCACTTATCCCCTAAGGGGGCCAGAACTTCAAGGACAGAAGAGTCTGAGGGAATTATTAATTATGTAAGCACAGCAAGGGGAGAAGTCTTGTCTGGAGAGGGACCCAACATTCCCTCCTTTGAAACGAAAGATGAATCAGATTTCCGTATCTGCATTCGAGATAAGTACCTTAAATTACTCTTGCATATTACTCAATTATAATAAAGGCCTTAGATGATTAAACCATCATAAATGAAGGAAAAACAATTAATAATACTGACTTCCGTTGTCATAAAGGTTTTTTCATATCATCAGATGAAAACGGCAACTTTTTCATAAGACTTCACTCCAAATCATGTGTTTATATTACACCGTTTATGATCCTCTCTTTCTGAATCATGTTAAAGTATCCTTCACAAATTACAAGATTCTATACTTTTACGAATATTTTCCTACCAACAGTGTCAGGCTTTAGAGGAACATGATGAGAATCGTCTAAGATGACGAAAGGAGCGTTTGCCTCCCCTCGTGAAGAAAGGAGCGCTTGTTTTCCCAACGCCCCTTCTTGTCAGTGTTAATAAGTCCTGTTTGCTTTTACTGAATTATTTATCTCTCGAGTCGCAGGTAAATTGGGCGTAGTTAGGACACGTAATTATTCAATACAGAATAATTTAGTTATTTTTATATCACTTTTTACTGTAGGTATGCTCATTGCTATTTCAGTACTATATTGGAAAGTAAAATTTGAGCAAGATTCCTATCCACTCTTTTTAGTCTCTTTGTCAAATATTTGTTGTTGTCGAATGTGAATGCAGGAGGTGGAGTGGTCCCCTGTCTCCATCAGGAAAAGTTACTGTGCTTCGTTTCTCTGAGTGAGAAATACAGTTGAATTGAGAATTTAGTTCCAGAAAGATGAACGTAGAATTCTGAAAGCTTTTTCGTACTAAATAAGACTGAAATTCTCCTTCACTCACAAGAACGACTTTGAAAGGGTTGTTTTATCGTTAATAATATGTTTATTAGGCTTTTTTAAAGTAAAGCTCTGAGTCACAGTCAAATATTGGACCTCTTGTTTGTACAACACTAACAATATTCCCTGTTTTATGTTATGTCAAGAATTATAGTTGATTCAGCGCATATAAACAAGTAAAAAATTCGCCGCAGTTTCTTCGGCGCAATCGAGTTTTCTGTACAGAGTATAATGCTGTATGAAACTTTCAGCCGCAGTCCATGAAACTCAGCCACGGTCCGGTGGTGGCCTGTGTTGTTGGTCCCTATTTCGGTGCCAGAAGTACGATCATGGCTAAATTTAACCTTAAATGAAATAAACACTGCTGAGGCTAGAGGATTGCAATTTGGTATGTTTGATGATTGGAGGGTGGATGACCAACATGCCAATTTGCAGCCCTCTAGCCTCAGTAGTTTTTAAGATCGGGGGGCGGACAGAAAAAGCGCGGACTTACAGACAAAGCCATCTCTATAGTTTTCTTTTACAGAAGATTGAAAGTCTGATTCCTTCAACATCTCCACAGGCCTTCATCACACCCATTACCCTCATTTTAATACACAGCCTCTCCAACTTTTTCAGAACTGTTATATGTTTTCCCTGTGCTACAAAAATGAAGCTGTCATTTCATCTTATCCAATATAACCCTTTGACTTTTCCGAATATAAACAGACAACAGACTCCCACTTTCCTATCGAGACTTCAAAGTTAAGGCTGTCTTCAAACACAGACTTCTCTTAGGCCAAAATGTCTCTGAAACCTGACGAAGGACATCAGTTTTCATGGAGGGTTTTGAACCGAGAATAATCATACACATTCTCGCCTGGGTGACACTATTGTCGTCAGAAAACTTCATTCTCTGAGACTGCCAACTGGAACCAAAATTACACGAACGTTTTTTTTCTAATCAAGGAACTAATCAGGAATCATCAATACCATAACATTATAATCCCCGTAGGGGGAGTAGTGCCGTCAGTGCACCTCACGCGGTACACTGTAAGCATTACTTAAGGTTCTTTGCAGCGTCCCTTAGGCCCCTAGCTGCAACCCCTTTTATTCCTTTCTTCACTCTACTTCTATATCCTCTTTCTTTCTGGGTCTTACTTTCCTCAACCCTCTCAACAATAATTGTTTCATAGTGCAACTGCAAAGTTTTCCTCATGTTACACCTTTCCAACCTTTTTACTGTCAATTTCCGTTTCAGAGCTGAATGACCTCATAGGTCCCAGCGCTTGGCCTTTGGCCTAAATTCTGTATGCTGTTCTATGCTATCACACTAGTAATAATGAATCGTGATATTTCTATAGTTTTCGCTCCAAGTTTTTTTTTTATGTGGCAATCAGAAGAACTCATTACAAAGTCATGTGATGTTTGTTGCTGGCTTTTGACATCCAGGCAGACGAATGGATTGAGGAACTGAAGTCTTTGATTTTCCGATTTATATGAACACTGCTTCATTCACCAAAGAGAATATCATGTAATAATCACCATAAAAGTTAGTTTATATCAGTTAGTATTATATAGTAAACCTAATGCCAATTTGAAGTTGTCTGACAGTATTTTTCTATGGATATTAAAAAAAATTAATTTGTTGGAAAAAGAATATAAATCTTATAAATTTGAAAGAATTTAACCAAATATCATTCAGTAAAATGCCACAGCGATTAGCGATAGCAAAATGGAAGAATTTTTCACAAGACAATTTCCTGCCTCTTCGTCTCCCGTGTAAATGGAGCTTCCCATTACAATAAGGGAATAAATAAAAGTGTTTCCTGAAAGGGTAATAAAGGATGATTTATGAGGGAGCTAGCGAAAAGCGGCGCTCTTTTATTCTCGCTAATTCTTCTTCCTCATTTCGTCGTTTACGGAATCAGGAATTTGGATCAAACGAGAATTCTGTCCGCAAAGAGAATGTGGTTGAGAATTCCAGCAAAAGTGGAAAGTGTTTTAATGGTATCTAACAGCATTTCTCTCTCTCTCTCTCTCTCTCTCTCTCTCTCTCTCTCTCTCTCTCTGAACTTGCCTAGTGTTGCCTGTGTTGTTTTACGCTTGTTAGACACAACAACATTAGATTTCGTGAAGTCTTGGAACAATATTATGATTTATGTATGAATGATCATATCCATGACACTCATTTCTTAAAATTCTCTATTACTTCCATTTTTCCAAGAACCCCCCACTAAGATGGTGAAGAAATCCACATTGGTGCAAGTTTAAATATATATTTTAATATATATTTACTGTGGATTTCTTCAGCAATAATAATAATAATAATAATAATAATAATAATAATAATAATAATAATAATGTCTATCAGCCACTGAAAGAGATATATAAGTCGATTTCGACTCAGCTGTGCAATTTCCTTCGAAGCCCAAGAGCCGAATTCCCCATTGTTGAGAACTTTCGTCCATCACCTCATAAAGACTCAAGATCCCCTTTTCCACAACCCTCATAAAGGGTCCTTAGGAGAGACTATAATGCAGTCCTCCGTATCCTGTGACCTTTCTTCATTCCTCTCATGTCCTGAGGACACAACATCAGAAACTCGTGAATCATCCACTTTTAGCAGAGTCCTTTAATCCTGACTTCCTGCCCTCACTCAGATGGCGAACTTTTCATGAGGTCATGTTTTACCATATTTTTTTTTTTTTTTGCTTTTATAAATAATCGGTCCTCTCTCTCTCTCTCTCTCTCTCTCTCTCTCTCTCTCTCTCTCTCTCTCTCTCATCGCGTCTTGATTTCTGTACGTTATTTCTTATTTCATTTTATTCTTCTCATTTTTTACTTCTGCTTTGCTCATTACTGTTGAATTAACTATGACAAGACTTTTTACTGCGGCATATTATAGTCATCCCATGAATAATATGTCATCCCATTAATTGTTTAAATATATATATATAA
>NC_089755.1:12850201-12915201 GCF_040412425.1 Macrobrachium rosenbergii
GCTTGGTTGCTTCATAGATTTGCTTACTTGATAGAATTGCTTGTTTGATAGATTTGCTTGCTTGATAGATTTGCTTGCTTAATAGATTTGCTTGCTTGATAGAGCTGCTAGTTTGATAGATTTGTTTGCTTGATAGAATTGCTTGCTTGCTTGATAGATTTGCTTGCTTGATAGATTTGCTTTCTTGCCTGATAGATTTGCTTACTAGCTTTCTTGATAGATTTGCTTGCTTACTTGCTTGCCTTGAAAGATTTGCTAGCTTGTTTGCTTGATAGATTTGTTTGCTTGCTTGACTTGAAAGGTTTACTTGCTTGATAGATTTTATTGTTCGCTTGCTTTCTTAATAGATTTGCTTGCTTGCTTGCTTGCTTGCTTGGCTTAATAGATTTAATTGCTAGTTTGCTTTGCTTTGCTTGCTTGATAGTTTTGCTTGCTTGCTTGCGTGACAGATTTGCTTGCTGGCTTGGCTGAATTGATTTAATTGCTAGTTTGCTTTGCTTGCTTGATAGATTTGCTTGTTTGCTTGTTTGCTTGCTTGCTTGCTTGCTTGCTTGCTTGATAGATTTGCTTGTTTGCTTGCTTGCTTGCTCACTTGACTTGATAGATTTGCCTTCTTGATAGATTTGCTTGCTTACTTGCTTTCTTATTTAGTTATTTACTTATTTATGTATTTATTTATTTATTTATTTATTCATTCATTCATTCATTTCCGTTTATACAAAGTCCTGACACGTCGACGTAAAGATTAACGCATCAGAATTTCAGTCCACATTGTCCATCCATTCACATTCCTCTGGTTTACGGAACACCCATTCACAGTTCTCCTGATATATTGAGCATCGTTGACATTTGCATATTGATGCGGCTGACCATAAATATCACGAGATGAGATTTCATCTCAAAGACGCTCAGACCAGCATCTTGTTCCTTTTCGATCACGTAGATCTTTTGCAGGCAGATTCAGAAGGAAATATTTCAGGGACAGAGTCGAAGGAAATTTCTAATCTTTTTATCTGGGGGGTCGATGTGTTTGGAAGATTGTTACCCTGAATATTACTTCAAATATATTATTGTAAGTCTTTTGAAAGGTAAAGGATTTAGAAAGATGGAGGGGCAATGTGAAGAACAGTCTTCGCAGGAACAGATTTCAGGAAGAGGGAGTGAATCGTGAAATTCAGGCAGAAAAGATTCATTTTACGTTACCAACAAATGTAGGGCGAAAGTCATCTACTGCCTTATTTGACGAACAAGAACTTAATAATAATAATAATAATAATAATAATAATAATAATAATAATAATAATAATAATAATAATAATAATAATAATAATAATATTATTAATATTATTATTATTATTATTATTTTTATTATAATTATTATTATAACATCTACAATAATAATAAAAATAATAATAATAATAATAATAATAATAATAATAATAATAATAATAATAATAATAATAACTGCTATCATCATTATTATTAGGTTGTCAAAATTGTCATGACACAAAGCATTTTTAAAAAATTGCCCTCATTCATTACAACTTTTGGTTTTTGTCTCTATTTTGTACAGCATCTGTTATTTTTTCTTAATTCCTTTTCTACATTATCCTAATATCTCTGGAACATTCAGAACAAACGCTTCTTTTTCATCCAAAGGACAACAGTTTCCAAAATCCTATCTGTGTAATAAGAATATTTTCCTTTGGTCATACAGACAATGGACCTATTTCATAAATGCTAATATCGCTTCACTTAGCAACTGTAGTGTTATTTTTCAGCATTTACATAAAAATAGATTCAGCAAATTCTTATAAACTCGTGAACAAAGAGTATCAACAATAAATAGACATTCACTTTAGTTTGAGAATTATAGATGTCGTGCAATTGAAACTTCAAAGTTCAATCGAAGATGGTAATGCATTATTAACCTAATACAATTCACTTATATTTTGGTATTTTACTTACATTTTTTATTAATTTATTTATTAATTTGTTAATTTATCTGCTTTTCTAATAACTGACTTCCTCTTTCTGTATTTTCCATTACCTTCTGTTACTTCTTTCGAATGAACATATCTATTCTTTGGAAGTTTGAATTTCAAGTCAGTGGCCCTGTGGTGGATTTGTTCCATATGAATGGGGTTCAGCTTCTGAATAATAATAAAACAACAACAATACCTAACACACACACACACAATAGAGAGTCGAAGATATCAGCCGTTTCGTGCAGAGTTCTGTCGTACTGAAATAACAGGAGCTTGGCAAAGGATCTGAGCATCGTATGAGGCTTTCGAATCGAACAGATTACAATATTCTCAAATGGGTTGGACTTGCAACCAGAGAATATCTCTGTCCAGAATTCTATCAGCTGATTCGTTTACTACACCCGGCCACTCTGGTAATAGAATAGACACTTATATTCGTTATCTTTTAAATCTTTCAGCTGAAACCCCTTATGGCCTGTAGTCCCAATAGACTACAAACCCGGCACCCCAAAGGGAACAGCTGCAGAGAGAGAGAAAGAAGTTAAAGGAAAAGGTGATAAATAAATAAATAAGAGGGAATAGAAAATAAAACCGATAACTGAATTCAGGAGACATCAGCAGCAGCAGCAGCAGCAGAGGAGCAGGAATGAATTTGCTTCTCGCTTAAACATTTGGAGATCAGAAGATTCCACAACTGCACTAGGCAAATTATTCCACATTTTAGTTGTAGCCAAGATAAAACCCTAGAATAAAACTCCCATTCTAACATGACAAAGAACCCAGTCCTTACCGACGAACTGATCCACAAAAACACGAGTGAGACAACTTGGTGATTCTTCAGCACTGGTGGAAATATTAACAAACTATAATTTGTTTCCCCGAATTCAGTTACTCATTCTTCAACATTCTCAGAGTTCTCCTAAGCGAATTTGCGTTTCATTAACCTAAACTCACTCGTTCGCGATTTAATTAATGAAGTGCAAATCGTATTAAACTCCACTTTCAACTTGAATCTGAATGGTAATAAGAAGTTATGTGGTACATATGAATAATGGGTCCTTTTTTATTTGGGGAATTTCATGGGAAACATTTGCACGTTTGGGAAGCAAAATGTTATATTCTAAATCATTACTGGTGAAATCTACGATAACTCGCTTAAACAGTGTGAGAGAGAGAAAGAGAGAGAGAGAGAGAGGAGAAGAAGAAGAAGAGGAAGAAGTAGAAGAAGAAGAAGAAGAAGAAGAAGAAGAAGAAGAAGAAGAAGAAGAAGAAGAAGAAGAAGAAGAGAGAGAGAGAGAGAGAGAGAGAGAGAGAGAGAGAGAGAGAGAGAGAGAGAGAGAGAGGCGGAGGGATAGAAGATAGAAGAAAAAGAAGGCAAAGAAGATGAGAGAGAGAGAGAGAGAGAGAGAGAGAGAGAGAGAGAGAGAGAGAGAGAGAGAGAGACGGGGAAGTAATACACTGTGAAAAAACAAAGACAAATGGGCAATATACCCTTACGTGTGAGGATTAGAGAAGTCTCTGTAGTTCCTCTGTACCCAGAAGAGAGGTTCAAGGAACAACTTTTATCCTTTGTTCTCTATTGTTTACTGTCTGTCCCTTTCTTTCCTTTGTAGCGATGGTAGACAAAGGAAGACAAAAAAGGCTTCTACATAAAGACAACTCTGATGCCTCCTTTGGGGGAAAGTTCATTTCGCCCGTTTTGTTTTTTCTATAAAAGAAACCAAAAGGAAATTGGTATTAAAACTTTGGGTATTAAATCTCCCTTCTGAGGGACCCCGAATTTCTAGTCTAGAAATTCGGGGTCGCATATACGGATTAAAACAAAGCTAATAATAACATTCCTTTTTAACTTGCTGTGAGTGGTAAATGAATGAATATAATTATCTTTGTTAGTGGCTTTTCTAAAACTGAAAATTTGAAAGAGTTACTGCTTACACTCTATGAATTAAAAACATCTCAGAAAGAATCTTGCCATCAACCAAGGAGGTTGGCGCAACTGCCTGTTGAATTTGGAACAACATACAATCCGAACCAGCACTTCCGTAATGCTGCTATCTTCTCGCCCCGCCCCCATTTTTAAAAAAAAACTATTCTTAAGAAACGCCACTTAACTTTTGCATTTTAACGTTAGCACTACGAGGAACACCGTTCAAGTATTGAAAGTCTTTGGTTTATTTTAATATATAATATATTTACTATACAACTAGGATTTTTATTACACAGATGCAGCTACGAAATCTAGACGAAGAACTCTCCCATGTCGTAGGCACCTTTAGGTAGTTAAAGTACCCGGAACATTTTATTACTGACGCCATCAGCCGAGCTAAAAGGAGGTTTTATATTGTTCGCTTCATAAAAACACCTTGGCAAAAGCCCTTACCAAGAATAATAACAGCACCAAGAGAAACCACGGTGTTTGCGCGTTCCCGCCATGATTGCAATGGTCGTTACTACCGGGAGAGTGGTAGGGGACTGGATGCAAGATTAAGGGAGCACAGAAGGGCTTATGATCTTCATGCACGGGGCGGCGCTTTGGTAGCTCATAGTTTTAATTTAGACCACAGAATTAATTGGGATGGTGCGCGAACTATTTTTAAAAGTGACGGTTCTCACTTGAGAAGATTAGCTGAAGGTGTTGGTTATAATAAACATGGGAGTATCTTTTGAAGATAAGTCGTTTACTAATGAAAACCCTTTTCATCAACTGGTTTATTGCCAAACTCTACATAAAATATTTCACTTCAAAACTGACGTTGACCGTGTGAACCCTGATGCTCTGCTTCCTCTTCCCTCTCTCTCTCTCTCTCTCTCTCTCTCTCTCTCTCTCTCTCTCTCTCTCTCTCTCCAGATAGCCGACGTCCCTGTGGATGGTTCCGACTATGGCACCTATGCAGCGCAGGCAGGTGTAACATCGCAAGTTCGAAGATCAAGGAGATTGGCGCAACTGCCTGTTGAATTTGGTATAACATAACACCTGAACCAGCACTCCCGTGATGGGCTGTTATCCTCTCGCCCCGCCCCGATTTTTTAAAAACTATTCTTACGAAAAGTACCCTCACTTACATTTTAACGTTAGCACTGATGAGGAACACCGTTCAAGTGTTCGAAAATCTTTGTTTATTTTACATAGTAATATATTTACTATATATTATTATTATTATTATTATTATTATTATTATTATTATTATTATTATTCAGAAGATGAACCCACTCACATGGAACAAGCCAACCAAAGGGGCCATTGACTTAAAATTCAAGAAGCTTCCAAAGAATAATATGGTGCTCATTAGGAAGTAAGAGAAGGTAAAGGGAAATACAGAAAGAAGAGATCCCACTTATTAAAAAGAAAAAATAAATTAATAAATAGATAACAATAGATAGAATAGGTAAAAATGTATTAAAATGCAAGGAGAATTCGTCATTATCCGGACGTCGCAGATATAACCATTGAATCGTAACCCGATGTCCGCATCTCGATTCCCAAAATCCATCGGCCCACCCCGAAGGCGCCTCATCAAATGACCCACCCAGAGGCTACCAGCTCATACCGCCCACCTGAATGTTCAAAGTAGCTCTCCCGATTTGTATTTCTTGTATCCTTCAGCCTGACCCTTGCCTGAGCAATGACCAGGTCACTGTGATGGTTCTGGCCTCTTGAATCCAAACGATTATTTCTCTCCTCCTCCTCCTCCTCCTCCTCCTCCTCCTCCTCCTCCTCCCCCTCCTCCTCCTCCTCCTCCTCCTCCTCCTCCTCTCTTGTATGCTTTATAACTCCTACTGAAGAAAGCGGTTGTTTGTGCATGATATGTCTTTCATGTGTTGCGTGTCTGAGATGTTCCTTTTATACACTCCATGATTCACGTTGCTTTCTGAGGTATTGCTATACTTCGGGACTGAACGTGGTGCATCCAAAGCTACCAGGATTCCGATTAGAAATTCATTCCCAAACTATAAATATTCCAGAGTGAATCCTAATGCCTGAATACATCTTCAGAATGTTTTATGATAGCCCTGAGTTTGAGTATCTGCCATACCTCAAAAAGCCGATGAAATGAAAATTGCAACAAAAATGGTTTTATAACAAGTAAGACTTTACAGGAATGGCTGATATCCTCACAAGAATAGATATACAGTTTGGGTAATAGTGAGAAAATTCAATGTGCAGAACACCTTGCAAAAGAATCATCCAATCAGTGTTTGAGCTTAGAATTTCAGAAGTTGCAGAAAGAAGTTCCACGCCATTATCAAACAAAAGAAGACTTTCCAACCACATCAGAGGGGCTGCACAGCCAATAAAAAAACTAATTTGCTAGATGGCCAAGACTTAACCCCAACTCCAAATCTTCCTGAGAGGGATTAGGTCCATCACAAAGTTTTGGGGAAAGAATTTCCAACTTTCTAATCAAGGCTCAGCATCCATCTTATATTACAGCTTAGTTAAGAGAAACTCAAGAAAATATTGAGAAATAAAAATGTCTGGTTTTTAGAGAAATTAAACAAAGTTTAATGATGATATTCACCTGAAAGAAGATAGGTGCATGGTTTTTAATCAAGTCTAAAATGAGACTTGCATAGTCCCTAGACTACTCAAGTCTTAATCTGACAAGTCTATGAGGCTGGAAGAGAAATGAATCACTGTGGATGTTTGAATAAAGTCTCTGGTCGGTGGAATGTCATCAACACAGCATCAGATCAAACATACAGATTCTTCTTTCCAAAGTCAGCTTCCTCAAACCTATGCCAAAATACAAGTGCAAGTGGAGATATACAAATTAATCTCATACAAATTACCAACAAAAAATGGGTGCAAATGAGCTTTAAATGGCTCTTAATCAATATGAAAAGATATCACAGCTGATATGTTCACATCTCGCCCAAATTAAGCTATTTTCTTAAAAAAAAAGTCAATGTCCTTTGTGATGATAGTTTCTAATAAAAATTTCTTATTTTTGAGACGAAGTACATTACAAATTCATTCCTCCTGAATAAAAGAAATCAGTGTACAGATATTCTTTTAAAACGTCTACTTTTAAAACAGACTCCTATCTAACCCAATACGGTTATGGTTGCCAGGATTAACTGTTCCTCCATAATGCCCAGATCTTGATTTGTCAAGAGCAGTTATTCAAATAAGCTTCAGTAAATACATATTTGTACAGGAATATCAGGGTCCATAGTCAAGTATTTACATTTTGTTACAAACTGTTTATTTATCTATGTTGAGTTTTTAAGCAAAACATCACTTTTGAAGCAGGTCTTGCAAAGTCGCTTTATCAACTCATTCCTTCCATTAGTAAATCTAGGCATAATCTAAACAATGCTGAAATAGTCATTAACTCAGCGCTTTTAGGTTGTTCTGTGTTTGTGAGTGTAATCTTCTTGAGATTGTTTTATTCCATGCACATCAGTCACGACACAGCAAAGGAAAATAACCATAAAAAGAAAGCATTATTTTGGGTAAAACAACAGGAAGGATTCAGAATCCATTACGACCAAAGTGAACGCCGTATATAAAAACACCAGGCGGGAGGAAAAGCTCTCAAAATCACTCACAAGCTCTGAGAAGCCTCAGAGTTTCTCCATAAGGAAACCATTCTGCAGGAGAGAGAGAGAGAGAGAGAGAGAGAGAGAGAGAGAGAGAGAGAGAGAGAGAGAGAGAGAAAAGTGAAGTATAAATTATTTAACAGAAAAAGCTAAATACGATACGATGATGATTTGCAATCCAATTTTCATGTCTTTTACCTCCAATGAGAAATGACTTCGGTATCAAAATATTATTAAGATTATTCTTTGGCATTAAACAGCAAAACCTAGAAATAATATAATAATAATGCACCAGTACCTTGCTTTCATCACAAACACTAAAAACCTTTCAACCAACAAAATACTTAAATCTGATTCTTTTTAGTCACCAGTTGCAGGTTTGGTTCCTGTATCATAACCCCCATCACTCCTTGGGGTCAAGATTTTAGACGTCCCAAAGAAGATGTGTTATCAAAGAGACCAATCAGAACTTAGCAAAGGGATTTGTATTTTTGCCTTCATTGAATAAATACCTCAGATATACACAAGTGATTTTATGGTTACTTGTGGTTAATTAATTATATTGCATGTTTTTATCTAATGGTTCTTTTCTGCTCTTTAGTATAGGATGGATAAAGGAATAATTTTACTTTTATATTGTCAGAAATCATATTAATAATAATAATAATAATAATAATATAATAATAATAATAATAATAATAATAATAATAATAATAACTATTAATTATTATTATTATTATTATTATTATTCATTATTAATATACTATAGATAAGTAAATCTCATGCTATATCTTTCCCAAGGCTTTCTTTATCTTGAAACAGAACCTAGATTTCCATTCTTATTCTCAACCATCATTTACCATTTGCCTCGACATGGAAAATTCTGTGCGCAAATTATGAAAATCTTTACGATTCTAAAACAACTAATTTTTTAGGTTTGGTGTTTTTTTGACCCTCAAACTCATTTCACTAAATACTCATTTTTTCTGGGATGTGTCATTTCAGCCCCAAAACATTTCGCTACTAGACGAAAATGCAGTCCAGGATTTAATAATATTTTTTTTTATTCTTTTTTTTTATTTAATGGAGAGTTGTTGAATTACCTAATTTTAGAGATCTGGCGTCTTCATGCACGTAAAAGGAAGCTTTGTTAATATGGAATTATTATATCCAAAACAGGACTTTTAAACTTTTTTTTTTTTTTAAGTTGGTAAAGGGTACACGAATCAAACTGGCTGGATTCATTCCTTCTTGGCGAAATGTATAGATCATTGATGACTCCAAAATATGAAACTTATCTGACTGATTTTCATTGAATTTACTAAAAAGGATATTAAGGCGCAAAATAATGAGACTTTACACAGTTTTACCCAAATAATTTCTTTGGGAACACCATTCTTTTTCAAGAATCTTTCAAATTCCCTCCCATAAGAAGAGGGTTCATCTTCTGGAAATTTATAGAGCACTGATGACTCCAAATATGAAACTTATCCAACTGATATTTATTGAATTTATAAAAAAAAATGAATATTAATAGGCAAAATAATTAAACATCTCAAGCAATTTTCTCCTAATGCTAGAATATCATTCTTTTGAAGCTTGAATTTTTAAGCCAGTGGCCCTTTGGTCAGCCTTTTCCATATGAATAGGGTTCATCTATATAATAATAATAATAACATAATAATAATAATAATCATCATCATCATCATACCTGTATCATCATCATCATCATCATCATCATCTTATCAATTTCCTCCACAAGAATAACTGTAAGAACTGGTTGAATGCTGCAAGAATTGAACAGGGTAGAAGATTCTTGCTCCTTGGAGAACATCAAACAGTGTGGAAAAAGACTGACCTCATTCTGAGACTGTAAATAAACCTTCCAGTTGCGCTTTCTCTACATATTTCTTTTTTACGCCTTATAGTCCTTTTAAAATTATGTACCAACGCTCGTTGATGTTTGTGTTATTGTCCTACAAAAATCTTGTTATGGATTTTGCAGTTTCACTACAGGGATCAACGTTGGCTTACGTTTAATGGCATGGCTGTAATTTTTGTTTTTAAATATATATCCTGCTGGGATTGTTTACATTTCTGCCTCTCATGTTGTTGAATATCTCTTCTTAAAGCAAACCTTTTGTTTTGACAATGTCTTTTTTTTTTTTTCTTCACAACGTTACAGTAAAATTATAATTCAGTTATTACTTTTTCTATCGAATTATTATTATTATTATTATTATTATTATTATTATTATTATTATTATTATTATTATTATTATTATTATTATTATTCAAATCTAAACTGGGAATTCTCTAAACTGAAAGAGATTCACAGCAAACAACTGTTAACTTTGACAGATATTGAAAGGATATCTATATGAATGATATATAACTTTGTGGATATTTTTTTGTGCATTCCCCACTAAGGTCTGTTATTTAAATGTCCACAGTGATTTTATTTCAATTCAGTTCAGGACGTGTTTAGGTGAAGACTTTATAATCTAGGAACTTTGCAAGTTCCAATATATAAAAGTTAAAGTTGCACTGAAACAAGCTCGTGTCGTTGACTTCTTCTCAGGTAAATGACATTATTATATTTTATAATTTTTTTCATTCGTTAACTTACATTTTCGTATATCTGAATGTTCTGTTTATCTCAAATCTTACGTATTTAAAAACAGTCTCTACTCCACCATATATCAGTAGTGAACTAAGTGTGAATTCATAATGTCGTACTGGCACCTAGATACATCACAAAATGACGCTTACACAACAAAATATTATGAAGTAGAAAGTCTGCAAAGAACAAATCTTCCGTCACAGCCAGAGAGAGAGAGAGAGAGAGAGAGAGAGAGAGAGAGAGAGAGAGAGAGAGAGAGAGAGAGAGAGAGCTCTAATGAGATCAATCTCACTGATTCTCAGAGATGGATGCTCAGCTTTGCATAAAAGTTCAAAATTCTTTCCTCCAAAACTTTGTGATGGACCTTAATCCCTCTCCCAGGAGGATTTGGGTCAGTTAGTTACACCTGTTTGAGAAATTAACTTTTATTGGCTTGTAGCCTCTTGATGTGGCTGTAATGTCTTCTTATATGAGATAATGGCTGAAAGTTAATTTTCTGCAACTTTTTAGCAATTCTGATTCAAACACGGTCGAACGGTTCTTTTGCAAAGTCCTCTGCAAATTGATATTCATAGTGGTCTTTCCTCGATGCTTATCTATTCTTGTTATGATATCACCCATTCTTTTTTCTCAAAATTCCTTCTCGTTATGAAGCTATTGTTTGTTGCAAGTTTCATTTCATCGGCTTTGTGAGGTATGATGAATGCTCAAACTCTCAGGGGCTATCACAAGGATCCTGAAAACATATTCTGTCACTTAGAGAGTCACTGGAACGCTGATTGTTTTGAAATGGGAACACTCAAGGTCGGTCCTCAAGTATAGCAATGACTCAGGATGCAAATGTGAATCATAAAACAAATAAAAGAATAAAAGGAGTCTTGGACCAATCGCTTTCTTCAGTAGACGTTACAAAGCATGAGAGAGAGAGAGAGAGAGAGAGAGAGAGAGAGAGAGAGAGAGAGAGAGAGAAGATCGTTCAGACTGAAATGGACAGATCCATCACAGTGACCTGGGCATTGCTCGGGCAAGGTCGTTCGAATGACGCCAAATACAAATGGGGGAAACTTCATTGGTTATTTAGGTGGGGCAGTAGGGCCACAGGTGGCAGCCTCTGAGTGGGCCATTTGTTTGCGATGTCCGGATAATGACAAATTGAAATTTCACTGTTCAGAATTAACTGAGATGTTTTGTTAAGCTGAGAGAATTTCGTTACTCAAATAAATATTTCAATATTTTTTCTTAATATTTATTTCCTATGTTTATGTTTCTCGTAACATTCTATTCCAATAAGATTTAATACTGAGCATTTTTCTACCTTTTCCTTTTAGTTTTTCCAAAGAAAAAACAAAACAGGGAAATGAACTTTTCCCACAAAGGAGGCATCCGAGTTGTCTTTATGTAGAAGCGCTTTTTTGTCTTTCTTTGTCTATCATCGCTACAAAAGTAGGAAAAGGGACAAACAGGAAATACTCGAGAACAAAGGGCACGAGTGTTGCTCTTTGAATCTCTCTTCTGGATACAGAAGGACTAAGGAGAATTCCGTAATCCTCACACGTACAGTAAAGGTAAACTGCTCTTTTGTCTTTGTTTCTTACTGTGTACTACTCTGTATTTCCCAACTCTCTCTCTCTCTCTCTCTCTCTCTCTCTCTCTCTCTCTCTCTCTCTCTCTCTCTCTCTCTCTCTCTCTCCCCTTACGAAGAAACTCTGTGACATCTCAGAAATTGTGAATGAATTTGAGAGCTTTTCCTCCTGCCTGATATAAAGCATCAACTTTGGTAATGGATTCTGAATCCTTCCTGTTGTTTTACTCACAAAATAATGCTTTCTTTTTATGGATACTTTCCTTAAACGTATCGTGACTGATATGCTTGTGGATACTGCCTAAAGCAAGATTACACACACACACACACACTCTCCTAAAGAGCTGAGTTTGTGTTTCTTTCAGCACTGTGTAGAGTATACCTAATTTCACTAATGAAAGGAATGAGTTCATGTACAATCCTTTATATCAAAATAGATCATTTTTCATATAAGACACTTTCCTGTAAATAAATTATTAAAATATAGAGATAAATAATAAATAAGTAAAGACTAAATAAATGCCAATTTGGTGCATACTAATCTATAAACTGTAATGGAACCTGTACCTATTTAATCCATTTATGGGGGAATCCTGATGTGACACAAATATTTAAATGGAAAACAAGTGAAGGTAATTTTCGCTTGTATTTATTTAAAGGCTGACGTCTGTCATTAGTTATCTGGACTTCCTTCACTGATTTTACACACACACGCACATATATATATATATATATATATATATATATATATATATATATATATATATATATATATATATACATATTTATATATTTCTTTTTTGGTATATACAAATATATGTATATATATATATATATATATATATATATATATATATATATATATATAAATATATATATATATATATATATATATATATATATATATATATATATATATATATATATATATATATATATATATATATATGTGTATGTGTGTGTGTGTGTGTGTGTGAGTGTGTTTGCGGTAAGTTTATGGTGTCGCTTTGAGTAAATGGCCAGGGAATATATATTATGTAAAGCTGAAATTGACATTCTTCTAACAGTAATGAAAAATCAAACGTTTTCAAACGAATCCTGGAATAGACAGACTCCTTCGAAAATAAATTCCTAGCCCATGAAAAAAAAAATAATAAAAATGCTGAGAATTATGTGAATTCATAATAAAAATGAGTTACTGAAATAATAATAATAATAATAATAATAATAATAATAATAATAATTAATAATAGTAATAGTAATAGTAATAATAATAATAATAATAATAATAATAATAATAATAATAATAATAATAATAATAATAATAATAATAATAATAATAATTGAAGGCCTTGATTAACTTTGTATTAGGTCGTTAGATTTTCTGCAGCCAAAAGACCAGGAGATAAAAGTTTTATAGACATTCGATTTAATGGACTGTTACTCTACATTTAATGGTTTTTTATATTTATTTCTATTTATTTTATACGATATTCCCAAGTGAAAGTGACAGAATGCTGTGACTTTTTAAATTGCTTCGTTCTTAAGCTTCACAATTTTCATAGTAATTATGGCCAAATTATTGGCTTAAAATTCATTCTGTAAAAAACCATAAGAAATGGGGAAGATAAAAAGACTGAAGGCTTTGTGATCAAAGTTAGTTAGAACATATCATTTCTCCCCTCACATTTGCTGTGCAAGCGTGGAATCTCTCTCTCTCTCTCTCTCTCTCTCTCTCTCTCTCTCTCTCTATGACGCAACAATCACACTAAAAATCAACCCGTGTCCACACTTCGACAGAAGGCCAGCCAACAGGCGGGCGGCCTCATCAAAGGCAGTGTGTGAGAGAGAGAGAGAGAGAGAGAGAGAGAGAGAGAGAGAGAGAGAGAGAGAGAGAGAGAATATGTAAGTGAGGTATGTCAGACATTTCTCTTCTGCTGATGGAATTATTGCAGCCTCTGCAACTGGAATACGTTGAAGAGGAGGAAGTCTTGTGGTCTCAGTTCCCTTACTTGACGTGGGTTTGTGTTTGTGTGTGTATGTGTTATGTATGTTTGTGTGAGTGAGATTTGAACATATTCTTCAGACCACTGTTGAGTATAAAAAGTATTGGGTTTCAGTACAAAGGGATTATGTGCTACCAAAGTGTTTCAGAGTGAAGTGCTTTAGCACCATTTAAAAATCTCTCCTACAGAGCTCCTGTGTGCAAGTAGAATTCTTACAAGATGCCCTGTCTATTAAAAATTTCTTTCTTTATATGTGACTACTCTAAAGAACTTACATAACAGAATTTACTAATAAGTGCTACCAAAGTGTTTGAGGGTAAAGTACTTTGGTACATTTTAAGGAATCTCTCCCACAGACGACCTCCTGTGTATAGGTAGAATACTTACAAAATGCCCTGTCTATCATTAACTTTGTATTTCGTTATACGTTATCACTCTTAAGAACTCACAGAACTAATACTTGATATCATTCAATCATTTCATTCTCGTCACCTTCTTCAGACATTACCCGGTTATGAGAAAAGCAGATTCCCTTCACTGGACGTGGTTTGGGCGTCCCGTCGCCTATAACAATTCCCTCCTGACTGGAGGAACAAAATTTGGAATGGAATACTCAGAAATATCCGGGGATCCTATTCCAACCCAGGTGGTCTTTGGGGCCCTTGTGTCTTGCTTTGCATTCAGTTCCGGTTTGTGCTCAATCTTCGACTTATATTTCGACTTATATTCGACTCATTTCGACTCATTTCGACTTATATTCAACTTATATTTCGACTTATATTCGACTCATTTCGACTTATATTCGACTTAAATTGGACTTATATTCGACTTATATATCGAATTATATTTCGACTTTTATTTTGAATTGTGTTCGGCTTAATATTTCAACTAATGTTCAGTTTAAATTATGACTTCTATTCGACTTACAGTATATTTCGACTTATATCATTGTTTTCGAGAGCATTCGACTGCTCTTTTAAAAACCTCCAAAGATAAAAAAAATTCGTGAAATATAAATGCCAATAAATCTTGACTGCCAATTATTAGTGCTTGCCAAAGGCCATCAGTTTCCGGATCATTTAAACATTTTGTAAAAATGATTCTTTCCTTTATCCTTCTGTGTCAAATGGCAAATAAATCACTGCGTTCTGTACGGTTGTTTGAAAGACAAGGCTTCACATGTTATGAATTAATTATCGATAGCCAGTTACAGTTAAGTGGAGTGTTCACTTATATATAAGTTATTACCTAATGATGGTATTATCTTGTTTCTTAGACATGTGGTTATTAAGATATTGATCCCTCCTTGCCAAAAAAAAAAACCGGTTAATTAAACAATATTTACAGACATTTATTTCTGCTGTTGAGGTCGAGATATAACAACCCATTATCCACCCATTGATAGCTTATAATTTCATTTACTTTCAGTAAAGAAATCATGAAAGTATTTATCACGTTGTTTACCACTAGAGTTATAATTAAGCTTATGTCTTTAACTTATATAAATATATATCACACACACAAACATACATACATACATACATACAAACTGTACATAAATGGCTAATGCCATACAAATTATTCATAAGCCCAAAATATTCTGGCAGTTCTTCCCAGCAACTGTTTGTGCAGTTCTTCCCAGCAACTGTTTGTGCAGTTCTTCCCAGCAACTGTTTGTCCAAACTGTCTTCGCCCTGACAGTTCCCCAAAACACCTTTTGAATTTCTATGAGAAGGATTCTTCTGTTCTTTTCGCTCGTTGCCTGTTCTGGGGCAGACTCTCTGTGAAATTACACTTTTAAAGGGACTTCTCAACCCTAGAGCGTTTGAAAGTACAAATCAGTAATAATAATAAATGGCTAAAATTTTTAATTAACTTTGATGCCATCTCCAAGTTCATTTTCCTATTTTGAAAATAGACTTATTCAGTTTCCTAAAAAATCCATTGCGCCCTGTTGACATAAGCAGGTCTCATGAGCTTAATTTCTTTCTTAAACCCTTCAGCTGAAAATTCTTATTATGGACTGTAGAGTCAGCAGACTTGTATAAACCCAGGAGGGCTCCTAAGAAAAATCAGCCTGCAGAGAGAGAGAGAGAGAAGAGAGAGAGGAGATGAGGAGTGCCTCAAGAGAGGAAATCAGCCTGCAGAGAGACAAGTTATAGTAAGAGCTGATAAATAAATAAGAGGAAATGGCAAATAAAACCGAAACATCTGCAATTCAGGAGACGTCAGCGGCAGCAGAGAGCAGGAACGAATCAGCTCCTCGCTCAAACATTTGGAGATCAGAAGATTCCACAACTGCGCTATGCAAACTATTCCACATTTTAGTTGTAGCCAAATAAAACTCCTAGTAAACTGATGGTTGGTCACAATTGTGGTGGGTTCCAGCCATGGTAAAAAGGCTTTTTCACCATAAACTTTTCCCCTTAGGAGGAAAAACTCCAGAAGGTGCTATTCTATAGGGTTTCAGCAAATGTTGATGGGGTGAGGCTGCCCGAGTGATATATAAGAGCCTATGTATTGAAGTCATATGGGTTTCTGTTTCTGTAAATGAGGAGTTCCGAGCAACAAGGGTCGCTGTCAGCAAACATAAATAAATAAATGAATAAATAAAATGACAGAAATCAGATTCAAAATTTTCAAACCCGGAAAGGTCTAACTCAGTTATTTTCAATAAGGTATTTAGACAAAGTTTTTACAGCTGATCCATATAAATTGTATATTACACTGCAAAAAAAATCGATAAAAATTATCTAAAAATTTCAGCAAAAAAAAAAAAAAAAAACATGAAAATTACAGAAATCAGATTCAAAGTTTTAAAACCCTGAAAAGGTCTAATTCAATTATTTTCAAAAGGTATATAAACAAATTTCTTAATGCTGATCCATATGAACTGTACATTGCAATGAAAAACATCGATAAAACTAAAATTATCTAAAAATTTTGAAATTGGGATTTGTGGCAATTTTCAAAGCCCAATAAGTTTTGAATGTTTAGCTTTGAATGATTTTCAAATGTTTTCTGGATTCCTGTGCCAGAGCAGAAACCTAAAAGTCTTTCAGGAAACGTTATAGCGTCGTGAAATGGAAAATAATAAGAAATCAACGCTTTTGATGCGTTCACACTTCCTCAGAACCGGTTGTTAAAATTGCACAGGCATCTTCAGGGAACTATTTTTGAATGCCTTGTGTTGTATCAATGGTGAGTTGTTAGTAAAGATGAGTGAAAAAGATGGAAAATGAATGTTCAGTATTGAAGGAAAGAAGTATTTTTAGCACTTCATAAATACTCTGTGAAAGAACATTGCTGTGTTTGTAATGATATTACAAAATTAATAAAGAAAAAATTAAGTCCAATAACATTTTTCAAATTCATAATTATAATAATAATAGCATAAGAAAAACAGTCACACTGGACCAGAAATACACAAAACAACAAATTTAGGAATACGAAAGATTTTGTGAGAACTTCAAGTCACAGAACTAAAAGCAAATCACAAAGGAAATAGGCAGAACCCCAACCCCAGGAATTCTTAACAATAAAGAACTTAAAAACACAAATAATAAAAACGGACACCTTTCAAAAAATGAATGTTGTATTAACACTCACCAAAACCGAGACGATACAAAGCTTCTGAAATAAATTAAAGATTATTATTAAATATTGTGATAAACTTAGATCAATGTTATTAACATAAATTATTCTCTCTCTCTCTCTCTCTCTCTCTCTCTCTCTCTCTCTCTCTCTCTCTCTCTCTCTCTCTCTCTGCAATATGAAGTTATCATTTCGAAATCCACGAGAAAATAAACAAATTCATCACATTTCAGAACGAAACTGACTTTGATTAAGTAAGGGTTTCTGTCAGTCATCTGAGAATGAAAAGTGAAAATGTCACAACAATTTCATAGATCATCTGCTCAAGTTTCTCATGTCAACAGCAGTTCTCAGAATTTCAGGTTATGTCTAGAATAATTTCCTTCAGTATTCCTAACGATAAAATACGTCAAGAGAGAGAGAGAGAGAGAGAGAGAGAGAGAGAGAGAGAGAGAGAGAGAGAAGATTAGAGAGGAGAGAGGGATTAATGCACTTCCTTTCAGGAACTCCAGAGTCCATTTTGTCAGATTACATGATCCCAACAAATACACTTCATCTGCTTTACTGCAAATGGCTGGATACTATCTTTATCTCCCAGTTTGTCTCTCTTGGAAGAGAAATTCTACACTCCAGTGAAAAATATGAAATAATGGAATATTATTGAGTAAGTAATCAATTCGTCTCTCTCACTCTCTCAAAGAACTGAGATAATATTCTCTTGAAGTCAAAAATGAAGCTAACTGAATAATTTTCCAGGCAGACAAATATATCATTCATTATCTGCCAAGTTTGATCAGAAAAATCACGGTTTTAAATCATAACAGGTTAACACAGAACCAGGGAACTGTGTGCCAAATTACACAACTAATTCAAAAAATTTTATTTGTAGGCTAACTAAAAGAGCAAAATTATCACTTTCATAAACTGGCAGATGTATGATGAACTATCCTGTGTTCATAAATATCTATAGAATTTGAAGTAACATCAGTTTCCCCTCATTCAGTGGAGGTTCACAGAAAATGGGAAAAATAAACCATTTAATAATTCCACACATAGCTTTTCTAGTCATTTTGAAAGTTACTGATCTATAGGAAAGCTATGTAAACCTAATACATAGAAGATTAGGCGAATTAGGACTGTAATTTTACTCTAATAATAATAATAATAACATTATTATTATTATTATTATTATTAATAATTATTATAATATAATATTAATTAATTATTATTATTATTATTATTATTATTATTATTATTATTATTATTATTATTATTATTATTATTATATTATTCAGATGGGAAGATTATCGACGATTGCACAATGCACTTATTTAAAATTTCAGTTCATGAGATACCGTAGTTAAATGCAAAAATATAGTCAACCCTAAAATTATAAGAATTTAGAATTATACAAATCAAAATGTTTTGTGTGAATATACATAGAAAACTGGATTCAAAATTCACTGTATTGCTGGTAGGCTTTATGCCAGCACAGACTCTTTTCCTATTGAAGCCATTGGGATATAGTAGGATAGTGAAAGGGTTAAGATGCCTGATGTGGACCCCTGGACCAACCAAGAGACGAAATGAAGGAATGAATAGTATATTGTACATGGAGTAAACATAAGGGATCAAATGATTGCAGATAGAAGACTTAGAAATAGATTTCAAATCTAAATATTAATATAAGCTGCCGACTCCACAGCAGTAATAACATGGATATATTATTGGAAGGGAATAATGAAATAAAAATAAATGAAATGAATATGCATGCGTCGATAACAGAGGAAGAAGAGGAAGTGAGGGAAAGAGAACTCGATGCAAAAATGGGGATGCGATAATCAAGAGAGAATGAGATGAGGGGAACACTGATGACGGATGTGGAAAGGATACTGGAATATATGATAATATATAATAACATATATATATATATATTATATATATAATGATGCGTATATATATATATATATATATATATATAGTATATATATATATATATATATATATATATATATATATATATATATATATATATATATATATATATATATATATATATATATATACATATATATATATATATATATATATATAGTATATATATATATATATATATATATATATATATATATATAATATATATATATATATATATATATATATATATATATAATGATATATGTATATATTATATATATATATATATATATATAATATATATATATATATATATATATATATATTTATATATATATATATATATATATATATATATATATATATGTATATATGTATATATTATATATATATATATATATATTATATATATATATATATATATATATATATATATATATATTTATATATATATATATATATATATATATATATTTATATATATATATATATATATATATATATATATATATATATATATATATATATATATATATATATATATATATATATATATATATATATATATATATATATATTAAAATAAACAGGGGTTTACTCCCAAGAAAAGAAAGGACAACGATGACTGCCGCATTCACACCTGAGCTGCCGAATAAAATCCTTTATCCCACAAAACCTGGCTGCTTCATATCATGCCTCGTTGCCATCTTTATTTCTTTTTTTTTTAGCCCTTCCGGTTCCATCGAGTAAACCTTAAATTTAACCGTGAGCGCAAAGAACCTCCAACTATTCATTTTAATATATTTTTTTATATTATTAATTTTGTTTTAGGGCCACACTCTCGCGAGGTTATACATAACACGTGGTTTGGCCCACCTCAAGGGTACATAACTTTGGGCAACTCATGTAATTTGCATATCTCTGCCTCCGTCTTGAGAATTCAAGGTTGCACTAAATGGTGGATTTTAAACTTTATTTTTAGTTTTTTACTTTTATTTTTTTTTATATCAAGTCTGTTTAATTTCACTGATGCGTTTGTTTTTATTTTTATTATTTTTAAATTTATCTTTTTATCAAGTATGTTTATTTCACTGATACGATTATGTTTTTATTTTTATAATTTTAATTTTATTTATATTTTTATCCCGTTTGTTTATTTCATTGCTAAGATTACATTTACGATTCAGTGTTAAATTAAGCTATCCAAAGTCACATGGAGATCATTCTGATTCTTATTATATCACAGAGGGGATAATAGGAATGTATATGGTTCCACTACTTCTAAAGAGCAGACAATGGGACTGTGTGAAATTCCATCACATTATACTGAATAATTCTTTACTGATATAATATCATTATAGCTGGTAAGAGGAAGGTCTGAGATTCCATTACGCAGTAGGAGCAGATGCCATCACGTCGTGAACACCGACCTTTTCAAAGCTTTAAGATTCCAGCTCACCTGCATTCCCATTTCTTTTCTGAAGAATATATTAATCGTAATTTTCTTGATTCTTCCTTTCAGGGCCCATTAAATAACTGTGTGAGAAATGTCCTCATATCTGGATGGATAATATTATAAAAATATTTAAAGCTTTTGAAAGCTTGAAAGCGCTTTGTAATAAGTTGGTAGGTGGGGTTTTGAAGCCCTTTCAACAATGTTTAGTGGTAATTACGGAGACATCTTAAGAATTATTTTTCTCTTTTTTACATGAATTTAGTTTTGTTTTCAGTTTATGTCAGATATTGAACGTTTGAAAAATAAGCTTTTTTTTAACCCCCACAAAAGATTAGTTTAAAAAAAATAAAAGGCAGAAATATACATAATAAATTCTCTCAGAGAAATAGATTTATTCAAAAATAAATTCAATTCTAGCCTTTCCTAACTAGAAAGGTACCGTATTCATCCTGGATAAATTTGTTTCCATATTTTTTTTTATATTTATGTCTTTATATTTATTTATTTAAACTCATTTTTTGTGTGTGGAGGCTGAAAAAATTAACATTCAGCACCTTACATCAATTAAAAACAAAAGTAAATTTATATAAAAGAAAAATTAATTTCTGTGTAAGGTAGGCTCGCCCAGATCCTGTGGTTGTTTTTTCTTATAAATACAACAATACATTGTTAAGACAGTTAAAAAAAAAAACTCCCCAGACTAAGTTATTACAAAACACGGATGAAGGCCTCTTAACATCTAAATGTTTAGTTCATCACTAAATCTTACCGTTCAAAATGAGCGTGTATTCCTTCTGACAGCTAAAGTCTAATTTGAACTTAGAGGAGGAATGCCAAAGTCCCACGAAAAAGTTTGAGAAGACTGATAATTTTGTTGTGATCTTGAGTAAGGGTATTTAAGTGACATCTGAAATTACCTAACAACTACAAACTGTCGCCATTATATTAAGAAAGCCAGTAATAACTGAAAGGACATATAACCTAGAAATATTCTCAGTCTTAATGAAACTGTTGGTGTCGAGTATTAGAAGCTGTAAGACTTCTGAAGACATAAACAAAACCTTGTTGCTAGATTGAGGAATGACAGCATCCGAATAAAACTACTGCTACTAAAATTACTACTAGTAATAAAGATGAAATAAAATACTATTACTACTATCAATAAAGATAAAATAAATTAAGGCAAAAGAAAATATAATTCTCAGGCATGGACATTGAAATTACTCATCCACGTTCATATATCAGGCAACAGATGGTTCCAAAAATATTTCTGATGACGTGTTGCATTCCCACAACTCCCCCTCCCCACCCCCCCTTCGGACGCGATCGTCGGAAAATAGTTTGTTCCTCTGGCGAGGTCCATTCATTTGGACTGTCGATAATAAAAATTCGAGCGGGCGATGACCCATCTTCGTGTCCAATACGTCGAAAAAATGGGGCTTGACTTGAAAAGGATTTTATAGATTCTATGAAAATAGTGTTTTGTTTGGTACGAAAAGGCTGTTGATTTTGAGGAAATAGATTTTGAGGCAGCTGAATTGCATGATAAAAAGTCAAGTTGGATGGAATAAATGGAAGCTTCCGAGCAATTGGGTCTAATCTTTTGTAAAACCTCTTAAATATATACCTCTGTTTTGGTAGGTCTACTAATTCTTCAACTATGTTGGATTCCAGGTACATATCTTCCTTTATAATCCCCAAAGCTGTCATTCATACGAGCTTTCTTTGTAAACTTACTTTTATATTTCCATCAGTCTGCTAAGTAAAAACAGTAAGTCAAAGGCAAACGAGTACCACTCCGTCGTTTCACTTTCCATCGTGGTATTGCATTTATTTATATTTTCATCATGTTCCATATTTTAATGATTCAATTATGACATACATACATGCATACATTATATATATATACATTATATATATATATATTATATATATATATATATATATATATATATATATATATATATATATATATATATATATATATAAACACAACCCTTTGTTGGCTGAGTCATTGAAGCATTAAAGACTGTCACTTGATGGGCCGGAGTTCAATTCCCGCAATACCGGCTGATGAAGAGTTAGAGGGAATTTATTTCTGGTGATAGAATTCATTTCTATGTATATAGTCCACTATAATGTGGTTCGGATTCCACAATAAGATGTAGGTCCTTCATGTCCTTTACAGCTAAGTAACCAGTTGGTTCTTAGCCACATAAAATAAGTCTAATCCTTCGGTCCAGCCCTAGGAAAGCTTCATGTTAATCAGCATCAGTGGTCCAAAATATCATGGAGCAAAAATAAAAAGAGCAATACTTATTTAACTTTATATTTATATATATATATATATATATATATATATATGTATATATATATATATATATATATATATATATATATATATATATATATATATATATATATATATATATATATATATATATATATTAGGTGTGTGCGAGCTTGTGTGTGTGTAAGTAAGTATGTAAGATTCTTAAATGAAAAACATTCTTTACACAGATTTATTTACCTGTAGAAATAAAGTGTTTGTAACTTGACTCCACCAACCGTCTTATACCATTATTTAAAAAGCTTTCAGGACCCTTTTAAAATAAGAGCTGCTGTCATCGACTTTTCAGGAGGTTTTAAAGATTTTCCAGACAGCTCAGGAAAAAAATTGTTTTTTCTTAATTCAGTTTCAACTAAAAAAAATAAATAAATAAAAGAAAAGATTTGTTTAAAGTGTCTATTTATAAGTTTTCCGATATAAAGAAGACATTGAAAGCATTCTCAGTTAGTTTAGAATATTATGTCTTGCTAAAGATAGTCCAGTGGACGTCCCTTACCTAACAACCTTTCCATCGTTGGTTACAGATAATGCATGGTATACTTGTATTTATCATATTCATATTTCAAAAGCAAAGACGTTTATGTTTATTAATATTTCATTTTGATCTTTTAATAATATCAGGAATTCACATAAATAATTTACATTAAGTTCACGTATTAAATCCCAATTAGGATAAAGAAGTCTGGTCAACCTTTTTTAGATCTGTGTTAATTTCATTTGTACATACAAAGTACGGTGTTCTTGTTATGCTAAAATATGGCACTTTTATACATTTGATAACTGGGACTATGAAGATCAAAAATAATGAATACTTTCCTTGCAATTACATGTCCTTTGAATGCAAGCAATGTACATCGACACAAGTCTAATGAATGTTTGTGAAGTTCTCCTAAACCACAATGTACACATTTATGGACAAGCCACCTGTCCTAGATTCATCTTTTTTTCCTTTGTATTCAGTCTAGTGAATAAAAAACACAAAGCAGCTCTCCAGAGCTTGCCTGAGTCAACAAAAAGGTATGCCTTGTCTCTTTGATTTTTGGGACAAAAGGCAGAGAGAGAGAGAGAGAGGCCAAACGGGGCAGGGAGGGGGAAGATTACAGAAAAGCTTAATAAAATGGTTGAGTAAACTTGTTTTTCTGTTTGTCTTTTTACGCAGAGATACTTGGGGCAATATTGTTTGAATAAGACAAAGAAATAAAATGTTAGCTGATGGAAGGCACTCAGTGGGTAATCATACCTTCTTTCACAATTAATACCTTTAAGTCATATTTATACATACATACATAATATATATATATATATATATATATATATATATATATATATATATATATATATATATATATATATATACACCCATATACACACACACACACACACATATATATATATATATATATATATATATATATATATATATATATATATATATATATATATATATATATATATATATATATATATATATATAATCTGTATGTATGTATATATAGGCGCACTAACGACACTATCCCACTATGGAAATAGTTTCAGTGTGCCTCAGCAAAAATTATATAACATTCAATAATGGCATTTAAGCATTGAAGTGAACTTTGATCTTTAAAATCAAAGAGATTTTAGGAGAAAGTTAAAGGAATGCAGAACACAAATCCTTCAATAATACAAAATATAACTTTTTTCCTCGCTGATCTCATGCAACATTTGTTATTGCAATTGCATCCACGTTTCCTAAATTGCAGCGCATCTCATTTGAAATATTTTTACTACCGAGATGAAATATGACAAATTATAATGTTAAAAGCCGCTTCTCCACGCTTTATTTTTCACCACTTTGCATATTTGTCTAACATGAGATAATAATTTAACAGCATTTTATAGTTAGATTAATGTTGGCGCTTACAAGAATTCACAAAGGAAATGATTCCGTCTCGTCAAAACCTTTTGTTTCTATTTTCTTATTTTTCCTTTTGTTTTAAAAGCCCTGTTCACGTAGGGGCCATGAGAGGAGTTCATTTACACAGATTAAACTTGAAGTAAGAACGATCATTTTCTCTGTCAATCATTAAGTAGCGAATAGAATAGAACAGGGCAGAATATAGAATTTAGGCCAAAGGCCAAGCGCTGGGACCTATGATAAGGTCATTCGGCGCTGAAACGGAAATTGACAGTAAAAAGGTTTGAAAGGCGTAACAGAAGGAAAACCTTTCGCAGTTGCACTATGAATCAATCGTTAATAGAGGGTTGAGGAAAGTAAGATGGAAGAAAGAGAATATGAACGGAGGCACGTAAAAAGGAATAAGCAGCGAATATAACGAAAGTCATTAACAAAAGGGTTTAATTCCACCGTTCCCTTATGGTGGTCGTCGGGCGTAATGTATCAATGAATACCACCGATGAATGAAGGGATTATCATTCAGCAAACTCAAAAGAACCCAATTCGCCCCATTCCCCCATGGGCGATATTTCAGTGTCGGTCATCTGCTCAGCCGCGAAACCAATTAGTCACGTTATGTTGTACGTTCACCAAACGAGAACCCTGTCATCGGAAATGGCTCAGTTCACTGACGGAGTCAATTTGTGACTCAGTCATTTTCTCCCCAGAAACGACTAAGAATCGAGCGGAGTCGTTCTTTGCTGCTCTTGGGAATGAAAAGTGTGATTTATAGGCCTACTCAGGTGGGGATGGATGTCATTTGGAGAAATTATATATATATATATATATATATATATATATATATATATATATATATATATATATATATATATATATACACATATATACACATACATACATATACTGTATATATATACATACACACACACACACACACACACACATATATATATATATATATATATATATATATATATATATATATATATATATTATATGTGTGTGTATATTCATAGATAGATAGATAGATAGATATTTTATTGACCATTCTCACAGAAACATCAAATACAATATTATGAAATTACACAACGGTCCAAATACATAAACTCATTTCACAAATTACATTTCCTAAAAAGTAAAAAGAAAATTAAAAAGAACTGTATTCAAAACAAATGGCAACAATAATTAATATTAATTTTTAAATAACACAAGAGATCATATCGAGAGCTGTTTAGAATATCCAGTTCCATATCACATAGCAACACTAATATACAATAGACTAATAAACATCACACATTCAGAATAGACTGGAAATGCGTTAAAATTGTAACACAAAATGAAGTCAGCTGGGCGAGGCACAATGAGAGAGTTTGCATCTTATTATTTGAAAACCTTCAAAATTAAAATTGCGATATGACAAACATTTGCATAGTCTGATCTTTCTATCATCAAGTCGCTCATTGATGAGATATCATACTGGGTCCGAATCTGGTAGGTCCTGGGGCATGCTTCGATTACATGTTGCTCAGTTTGTATTTGGCCACACACACAACCTCTCCTCTACAGGTAACCGGCCCCTCCTCTTCTGTTCCAACGGCCAACCTCAATAGCAAGAGAATGGGAACTCAGTCTTAATCTTGTCCACTCAATTCTCTCAACTCATTTACATTGGTTTTTTACTATAAATGTCATGAACGTCAAATTCTGAATTGATGTTTTTATAGAAAGTTAATCTACCTGAGTTTGAGGTAGTTACTTCATGTTTCAACCTTTCAGATGCTTGCATTACATCGTCAATATCATTATCTAACAAGTCTCTTATATAACGTGAGGTAGGGGTATTAAATTCCAAAAATTAGATTAATTACATGGCCCAGTGGATCGTCTCCCATTGTACCACGCTCCACCCAAGCTTTGGCGAAAAAACTGTCTCTGCTTTGACCTGACCAGTGAACGAAAATCAACAAGACCGAGTTCGACCAAGCAAAGAGAATTTGTAGTGGTTTTCCTTACACCTAACAGTTGCTTTATGCACCATAAATATAATTTTTCCATGGGTCTCAAATCACCGTTAATCCAAGATTCATTTCCATACATTAATGCTGGTAACAAAGCCGAATGAAAACCCTTTTCTTAATATAAAAAGGAACATCATTATTTTTATTTAAGAATGAAATAAATTTTAAAACATGACACATTCTAGTTTGTGCTTCTGCTTTCACTGATGATGATATAAAGCCATCAGCAGTAAAAATACATCCTAAATATACATATTGCTCGCAGGGATCAACAACAATACTCCCTACAACCATTGGCTCCTCATCGCGTCCATTGCCATTTATCACAAAAAATTTGGTCTTACTACTATTTATTTTCATTCCATGAGAGCTACAAAACTGATTGAGTAAATTTAACTTTTCCATCATACCACGCCTGCTTGTTGTTGAAAGGAATATCGTGTCATCAATAAGGACAAGGATGTGTAACCAACCCAGAAACCCATCAATACCACAATTATTTTTAATTAATCTTATAAGATCGTCCACAAAATGACAAACAATAGACATGAGGTTGGTGACCCCTGAACACCAATTGTCGAAGCAATTAGAGTTGTCCCAACAATACTATTGGTAATTTTGTACATAGAAATAAGTGCTACTATCATTACAGATCCACAACCTAGTCTTTTCAATATCAAAAATAAAAGTACGCCTTGGTACTCTGTCATAGGCTTGTTGGAAATCAATAAATGTCACAAAAGTTTGAATTTTTCCTCTTTGCAAGGTCAATCAACAATCGTAAAGATATAATATGCTCCAAACACCCCCTTCCCTCTGCACCCCTGCCTGCTCCCTGCATGGAGTAAACCAAAGAGAGTCGGGCACACAGAACTGCATCATACAATTTAGCTATTGAGTTTATCAGGCATTTATTGCCCGATAATTTTAACCAATAACCTTGAACCACGTTTAAAGACAGTAAACAACTTTGCATTAATCCACGATACAGGACACAATGAGGACATAAATATATTGTTAAACAAGGCTACTATACATAAAATCAAGACACAGGTAACATTTTATAATCCAGGGGGCACTCCATCAGGTCCGCTCGCTTTCCCACTCTTCAAACGCTTGATTTGTGATTGTACTTCATGGCATGAAATAGGATCATCCAAAATGGGTACATATATATCAGTTTGTAAGTCATCAAGATTCTCAATCGTATCCCCAGGCCATACAGCTGTGTGAAGTGTTCAATAAATTCTGATCTAATGGTGAAGAAGCATTACCAAAGTTAGTTGAATTGGTATTTAACTCTCCGCGCCAATTAATAGCACGCCAAATTGTAGCACTATCATTCTCACTTAAAAGGCGTTTTTCACCTTGACAGTAACATCAACACCAGGTGCTGGCCTCCTAACTACATGATTTACTTGCGCACTCGTAGAATATAGTACCCAGATCACCTTCAAAATTGTCAATACTTTTTCAAAAGTAGGTTCTCTATGTTTCGCAACTCACTGACAAACAATTCTTGATTCATTTGTTCTGACATTATAGGCGGAGTCACATATTTATTAGTAGCTTTACTTTGCAACACTGCATGACCACCGAGCTGAGACGCTCTTTCTTTTATATCAGTTAAATCGAGGCCAGGGCATATAAAGGCTAAGGATATGGGTGCATGATTAGAAGGTAATCTCAAATCCTGGATTATATCGAAACTCTTAACAATGTGTAGCCTATGTACTCATGAGATATCAAACAAGAATCAAGCTCAGACACCCACAGTTGTCCCTGCCTATAAGTAAGACCTCCCTTGAATTGCCTGCAAGACGTTTGAAGATTGTTAACAACCTAAAGTTTTTCATCTACACAAATCCCGAGTAACATCCTCCCATTGTCATTAGGGTTAGGTACGGCGTCGGGGATAGTAGGTAAGAATAACTAGGTAGATCCCCTCCCCGGCAAGTCACGGACACCGACACCAAAATGAGCGTTTAAATCACCCATCACCACACAACCACCTACGTAAGACTTAACTTTCTCCTGTATTTTACTAAGTAATGACATGTCAAAATAAGGTGAATCAGATGGGGGGACATAACAAAAACCAAATAACACATTCAGCACACAACTAATTGTGAGCCACACCTGATCACTAATACTTATATATATCTTCAATCACAACGTAAGAAAAAAGACACCTACGGATCAAAACACAAGTATCATACCTCCGCGGTGTTCTGCGTTCCTATTACGACTAATACAAGATACATAACCAGGGAAATTAATTGATGACGAGTTTTTACTTCATTAAGGCAAATTATATCATAATCCAATAATAAATTCTCTACAAAAGTTTTCTCAATCTTGGTCCTAACACCATTAATGTTCCATGAGATTATTTTAAGATGTTTCCGTGGGCTACCTAAAAAGGGTGAGGATTCCATGAATCAATCACCACATCATCTTTATAGAGCTTTCTCTCCCTGTAGTTCATCCTAATTGCACATTCCTGATTTTCTGGCTTCTCTTTCTCTCTCTTTTCGGCTTCATGCAGTCTTTTCCATTCCATCCTGACAGCTGGATGGGTATCCTTTTAACAAAAATCTTCTTGAATGGGTCTTGGCATTGTTTTAAAGCTTTTCCTTTTCAACTATGGCATCCTTTCTGCTCTCGAGCCCAATGTGACAAGGATAGGTCGGGAACGAGTATTATCTCATTATGAGTCCCCAGCCTCCTATGAGATAGAATCCGGAGTAGTCACCTGAAGAATGTCAAATATCTTCTGGATCTTGGAATCTTCATCATTCAACCCCATCCAGAGCTACCTTTGTTCATCTGGAACGCCAAGAAGTACTAAATTCTTCTCCCTCTCCCTACGATCCAATTTCTCAAAAAATAATTGCTGTGCTATAATTATCTCTGACTGCTTATCTATTTTCTGTTGCATCTCAGTAATCTTGGAAGTCACATTTGCATCAGAAGAAACAAGAGACAATTTCACCGCCAAATCATTCACGATTGTTGTTAATTTCTCATGGATATCTCCATCAACAGCAGTAGAAGTTAAAATAGCCTCTATCAGTTCATCTTTATTAATGCTTTTCAGCTGCGAACGCTGTTCCCTTTTCTTAAGATCATTTAAAGTCCTCATGATACAGGCAAGGTGGGTGTGGGCGTTAAATGTATTTGACAGCTGTCACGCAAGATGTTTTCGTTGTCCTTCGTTGCTATGGACGCCGTGGCATGCTATTTAGTGCGCATGCGCAAAATGGAAGTGAACTTGAAAAGGGGATTCTCCACCATTCAGCACTTTTGGGTATCTTAAATAAAACTAAGTCCAACATACACTGAATTCACTTCTGGCCTCGTACATAAGCACTACACAGGGTAGGGCAGGGTTAAGGCATTTGTCGATCGAAAAAAAAATTGACAAAAATAAGCGAATCAACGTAGGCCCATGAAATTTTTAGGCTTATTTGCACCATAATGACGTATATTCTGTGTGAGTTTCATGATCCTACGGTGAAAAATAATGATGTTCATCCGTGAACATGAAATCTTGGATTTTTTTTCAAATTTTGGTGTGGGGAGAAAAATGTTGCGGTCCTAGAGAATTCCTTTCTAAGGGAAGTCTTCTATGTCCACGTGGAACAGGCACAGCGAAATGATCCAAATCAAATATAAATCAGTACCAAAAACGTGCTCAAAGTACGTGTAACAAAATCATTATTTTCACTTTTGGAGGCGTTATTTTCACATTTGGAGGGCTGACGATTCTAATTTTGGTGCAGGAAAAATCCTTCTGAGAAGACGCGCTTATTACTTCACTTTCCAGCTTGAAACCCCGTAAAACTATGTTGATATAAACATATTCGAAAAAAAAAAGGTATTGAAAGCCCTCCCGCAAAATTTCGAGAGAATCGCTGCTAAATTTACGGCGATATAATTATATAACCAGTTTTACGGTTTAGTTTGGTTTAGTTTAGTTTCCTATGAATCGTCAACGTTTTCTGTCTGAGTCACTCATAGAAAACTGGGCCAAAAAGAAACACTTTAGCAAAAAAAAAAACGAAAAAAATTGGCCCAAAAATGTCATTTGAGTTAACGCGTCTTTTAGCACAATCACGTCAGCAGCACTCGATCTAGTTCTCCTGGAATTTTATGAAAATACCCAGACCATTTCACAGTGTGTTTATCTACAACCAGGGCTGCCATATATATACAAATATAATCACATCAAACTCTGACTCCCAAATTTTGACTGAACGAAGCTAGTGAGTTTTTGAAGCTACAATTCCATGAATCCTGTTCCAAAAAAAGCCGCCGTGTGGTTATTTCGACTCCTGAACAAATACTGTTGTTGGAAAGAGCAAACTAGATATTAGGAAAACAGCAAGAAAAAAACTTCCTCCTGACTGCTGTTGCAAATGGAACGGAGAGAAGAATTTCTGTTAATTGTTTGGACGTCTTGCAATCGTTCTTAAATCCATCATAATATGTATGCAAGATTTTGTTCAATTTTGAACTTAATCATGTTTGAAGTTTTCCATTTCAATACCCTTCATGGATCATATTAGATATATCAGGCCTAGCTTCTAACGTTTGAGAGAGAGAGAGAGAGAGAGAGAGAGAGAGAGAGAGAGAGAGAGAGAGAGAGAGAGAGAGAATCCTCAACATCAGAACATCTGGACCGTTCCTAAATAAAAAGTGGTTCGACCTTTCCCTCATGGCTAGAACTCCAAATGGATTCCGTCAGAATTTCCCAGAACATTTCCACGGTGTGGTTTCATCTCTCCATGAATGAGTTCCCTTTTTTTTATTTTATTTTATTTTTAACAGTTATACATCCGACAAATCCAGTGGAGTCACTTTTATGCAAATATGAATATTCTGTTCAGTCACTCAATCGTTTGTGTTCAGTTTTGTGGTAGGTTAAATATTGTAATAGTTTTGTGTGTCAGCGAGGCTGTGTATAGGTATGTATGTATGTATGTGTATGTATTATGTATGTATATGAAGTTTTAAAAAAGGGCCCCAGAACTATTTAAACTACAAAAACCTTATATTTTGAATAACTAATTTATGGATTCTGATCAGTGGTGAATATGGAATGTTGGTGATCAAGAATCCAGAAGTTTGTTATTCGAAATATGGCTTTTGCGCGTAACTAATTCTTTTATGGGCCATTTCAACTTACAGAACACTGTTAGATTACAGTAAAAGGCACTCATGTATGTATGTATGTATGCATGTATGAATGCACAGAAGCATCGAGAAACGAAGAAACAACGCAGCAGATGCAACAGCAACAGGACAACAACACCTGAGAATTGCAAGGTCGCTTTGAATGGCCTCTCAGGAACCCCAGCATTCAATTTTAACCCCCATTGAAATGCCCACCGTGGCATCTGCATATGACTGCATTTATCGACACAGATGCAGAGAGAGAGAGAGAGAGAGAGAGAGAGAGAGAGAGAGAGAGAGAGAGAGAGAGAGAGATTTCATTCAGATTGGACGAGAATCCCAATTGGAGGAAGATTCGATTCTCGGAATCATTTGCGTCGAATTAATGTTTGAATTTCTTCTTCACTCTGTTACTCTGTTTTGATAAAGAGGCTGGCTGCCTGCACAGTTATTCGTCTTTTAGATTTAGCCCCACGGTAATTGAGATAATGATAATAATACGCGTAATAGTATTGATAACAACAATCATAACGTGCAGTCGATACCATTAGAATATCGTCTTCTAATTCATGCATACATAAATATATATATATATATATATATATATATATATATATATATATATATATATATATGTATGTGTGTGTGTATATCAGTATATATATAATAATAACATCCAATATAGTGTCAATCAGAAATAAATTTCTGACTCACTTCGGGATCGAGCCAGTTCGTTCAATTGGAAGGTTCTGGTTGGTAGCTCCCTTGTCTTGCTCTTGAAAGACCTGGGCTCGATTCCGATGTGAGTTAAATATATATACAAAATATATATATATATATATATATATATATATATATATATATATATATATATATATATATATATATATATATATATATATATATATATATATATATATATATATATATATATATATATGAGAGCATCTGATAAATAAATATGTTAATGACTGACACATATTATTTATCAAAAGCAAACTGATGCCTCACAAAACCCAGCAAAAACAAAGGTGACGCAGGAAGGCGTAAACATAAAACACCGGAAATATTTCCAGTGAGATTTTAAGAAGAGGCGAAATGAATAATGAAAGTCTGAACCAACGGTATTTAGGCTCTGTATATTCCGAACAGCCTCCTCCATCAGAGGCGATTCTCTGGAACAATTACAGCTGGGAATTGATTCTCGAGTGTCATGATGGTTGAATGTTATCACGGTCAGAGGATTCCGGTAGGAATAAGTGACTCAGGAATTTATTCCAGTGATTCCTGATTGATTGATTTATAAAAATTCCGCCACAAAGCCAAGCACTGTTTGGGCACTTCCAGCCATTCAGCGCTTGAGACAGTGAAAAGGAGCAGCTGGAGTGGTTGGACAGCAATATGGAATAAAGAATAGAAAAGACTATAGAATTTACGCCAAAGGCCAAGCGTTGGGATCTGTGAGGCCATTCAGCGCTGAAAAGGAAACTGGAATTAAAAAGGTTTATTTAAAGGCAAACAGGAGGAAAACTTTTGCGGCTGCTCTATAAATCAATTGTTAGAGAGGGTTGAGGAAAGTCAAATGGAAGAAAGAGAATATAAACGGAGATACAGTAAAAGGAATGAAAGTGGGTGCAGCTATTTGGCAATGGGATGCTGTAAACTATCTTTATGTGATGCCTACAGTGCACCACGTAATGTGCACTGACGGCAGTAAATTTTAAGAGGGATGCAGTGATTCCTAATGTAATTGGGTATGATTTATGAATTATGAATAATGAATAGTTATTAGAAATTAAAAATCATAATTAAAAATGTAAATCAAAATTAAAATTAAAAATCAAAATCAAAATTAAGAATGAAAATTAGGATTGAAAATCCAAACTAAAATTAAAAATATAAACTAAAATTAAAAATTAAAATTAAAATGCTCTATTAGTCATCATTTCATACTCACAAAAGACTAAATTCGGGTATAGAACATTTAATAAAAACCTAAGCTTACAATAAAATAAAACATAAAACAGAAAAATAAATTCCACGACAATTGCCAGTGACTGCATGCTTGCAAGCACTGAAATCGAATGAATAAAATCATTTCATTTGAACATTCAGCGTTAACACAGGAAGCAATTGCAAGGCAGCGTTTATGCACCGCCCACAAACTCATGAAAGAGGCACATGGGCGTGTCTCCTGAAGCACATGTCTCATCCCACGCATCCTGGAGGAAGCCTCAGGAGTCCTTCTGGAATAGGAGACGAAGGATTCCCTCCAGTCTCCCCTGAAGGACTCTGTGTTGGTGGGAAGCGAGAATAGGGAAGGACGGCCTCCTTTATTCTCATGGGAGCTATAAAGTAAAAGTACTTGAAGACATGCCCATTGTATTCCTGAGAGAGAGAGAGAGAGAGAGACTAGAAGGGTTGGTCGAAGCATTACAGATATCAGAAACAAGTTCACGCTCCCGGGAGCAGGGAAGGTTGGGCATTAAAAAAAAAAGCAAATAAAAAAATATAAAAACGCTTAGTGGAACTGACTCCATTTTCTCGCGATTTTTCAACACTAATTGCCTTGTGTTAATTACTTCCGGAAATAGACGTCTTTTGCAGCCACTGGCAATTGTCGTGGAATTTATTTTTCAATTTGTTTTATTTTTTATTCTAAGACAAACTTAGATTTTTATGAAATATTCTGTGCAGAAATTCAGTCTTTTGTGAATTTAATTAATCTTTATTTTTAATTTTTTTTATAATATTGAAGAAGCCTGCACTTCGACTCATTTTAAAATGATTTTCACAACCTCGTAAGTTGTATTTATATACTGTATTTATAAATACATTTTTATGCAAGTATTTAGATACGTATTTAACACTTTTTATCATGTATTTAGTATTTATAAATACTGAAATACTTTTTAAAATACAATCAAGTTGGCTGCTGGCCCGAAATTCGGCAAAATCCCCCACCCCAATTAAATTTTTTAAAAGTCCTACAGCAAGAGAATACCCTTGCATTTCTCCGCATAAAGTATCTTATCAAAGCTTGTCTTATTTTACTTTCTAGTGTGGAATATGTTTATGAACTTCTAATTAATTCAAAACTAAATAAAAATCTTCAAATGCACATATTTCAAAACCAAAGGTTTTACCTTTCAGAAAGCTTTATACATAATATTTTCAAAATACTTTCCTGAAAATTTGCACAGCGCATGGAGAGACATTAATGAACAAAATTAAGAACTTTCTTTCTTATGTCATATTTTTTATATATGATTTTTCCACGATTTTTAGGTAAAAGAAGAATGATGAGAAACAAAAGTAAAAAAATCGAAAACTGTAAACTCAGCAAAATATCACATTACCCTTAATCTTGTACTTTATTATTTATTATCCCTCCAAGTATAAATGGACCCAGTGGAAGCTGCACAATGGCCTTCGCCAGATTTTTTTTATATAATCAGTGACGATAAATTATGTAAGACATTTGCGTGATTCCCTGTGTTCAGTCAAGGTTTGCTATCCAGTGGGCTTTGGTATACAGTAAATTATATAATTCTATAAAGAATGATAGAATTCCTATAAAAGGAAGATATCAAAAGTATTTGAAAAGTATTTGAATTTTATTCAGATACAATTAAAAGTAATGTATTTAAGTACTTAAATACATTACATTTATCTGTAATGTATTTGGTATTTAAATACAATTTTGACCAAGTAATGTATTTAGTATTTAGATACATTTAAAAATATTTGTGCCCATCCCTGAATTTACGAAAGTACTATAGAGCAACTAAAAGTGAAACTCAAATAAATAATCCTCTAATGGAAGCTGCGTAACCACTGTGGGGAAAATAAAAATAAAAATAAAATAAAATCTCCTCCAATGGAAGCCACGTAGCCATTTCCTAACAAGCCCAGTGGCGCTTTCCACCATCTGATTTGATTCTGTCTCACGCTGATGCTTTTAGCAGTTTGTTAATATATTTATGTTTAATTAACATCTAAAAGATTTTTAATGCGTGATCTTTCTTGGGTCGCTTTCCCGTCCATATGTGTGAATTATTCATAGCGATGGTACTGAATTTTCATTTGTGTTTTTTAACTTAATTCAAACGACGTTTTTCGACGTCTGAAACCGACTTCAGTTCAGGGAGGTTCTAATGGGTTTAGAGTCCTGAACCTCAAGGGGAAAATGGGGTTGTTGTTTAGGGGTTGTATGATGGCGAGAGGTTGTGGTAATAAATTCGAGCGTAAGAACTGTTGTTTGTTTTTCACACGTTTTTCAATCTTGTAGTGCTGTTTTATTTAAATTCTTGTTTTTGTTTAATATATATATATATATATATATATATAAATATATATATATATATATATATATATATATATATATATATATATATATATATATATATATATATATTTAAAAATTTTCTTGCTGTGGAAACTTCACAGCAAGCATTGATCAGGAATGGAAGTAATATAATTATAATGATAATAATAATTTTGAAAAAATCCACACTTATACAATACAAATATAAATAGGAATTAAGAAATTACACTTCGAATATGTATACAACGATATATTCTTGATAATAATAATAATAATAATAATAATAAAAATAATAAAATAATAATAATAATAATAATAATTGATAGAAGGGCTTCTAAAATTCATCAATTTGTACCATTGAACTTCCTTTGACAGAAGACTCAACTTGGCGTCACCCTGTAAGGAGGGAAGGAGAGGAAATAAGATTAAAAGGAGGAAGAGGAAAAGGAGGAGAGCAGATGTTTTGCACGATTTCTTTTCTATTTTGCTTCTTCCGTCATTCAACCTTAGATGGAATGCGGGAACCTTTCAGAGTCAGTTACTCTTGGAATAAATATTTAACATTACAGCTTACCTCCCCTTTCCTTTATTAATGAGTAAATAAGCTAATTAATTAATAATTCAACAACTCAAATATTTAACCTGATTTCATGTATAACATACTACTACACGCTTAAACACGTATATATATATATATATATATATATATATATATATATATATATATATATATATATATATATATATATATATATATATATATATATATACATACCAGTGTATAATTATTATTCTTGTCAAAATCACTTTTGTTTTTACCACCTCCTTCCTTCCCTATCAAAACTCCTCTCAATTCCCATTTATTTCCTCTCCTCTTCAACCATAATTCCTGTCGCTCTCCCACCACTGACAACAGGAATTTAATTCCATCTAATCCAATTCCAGTGTCTTCAGATGAAAAGGTCCTGACGTCATTAGCATTCTGGGAGTAAGGAGGCCTCGTTCTTTGCCACAAAAGATGACATTCGTCAGACAACGTTTTTATTAACCAGTTAAGGAATTTAATATTAACTTCCCCATCTCACAAAGCAGCCAAAACGAAATTGTTAATTCTGTCCTCTTTTATTTTGTTCGAGGAAGGAAGGAAGGAAGGAAGGAAGGAAGGAAGGAAGGAAGGAAGGAAGGAAGGAAGGAAGGAAGGAAGGAAGGAAGGAAGTCTGTGAGGGTGACAGAATTATAGTCTGGTACAAGGTCTGTTTCCCCTTTGCAGAAGTCTGTCTGTTTGTCTGTCTGTTAAGGTCCAAGTTGTGTGTGACTCTGGGGAGATTAAACGAGGTTTCGGGTACTGATAGAGAATAAACGAGATTTTGGGTGTTAATCACAAAGAACAAACGAGATTTAGGGGGCTAACTAGAGAGAATAGATATTTTGGCGCTTATCAACAAAGAACAAATTACATTTTGGGGGTAAGAAAGCATAAACGAGATTTTTGGATTAAAAAGGAAGCTAAACGAGATTTCGGGCGTTAGTGTCAAGAACAAACGAAATTTAGGTGAGTTAACGAGAAAGAATATCAATGATTTTGGGGAGAAGAAAGAGGGAGAGAAACAGTGATGGTTGGAGAAAGGAAGAGAGAGGGAGAGGAAGTGAGAGAGAGATAGAGAGTGAGAGGGAGATGAAGTGAGAGAGTGTAGGGGGTGTTATGGAGAAGAAAGAGGGAAAAAGTCAGGGAGGGTTGGAGAGAGAGAGAGAGAGAGAGAGAGAGAGATCGGTTGTCATTCAGTTTTCCCGGGCAACGCCGGGTTGTCAGCTAATATAATACACACACAACTATATATATATATATATATATATATATATATATATATATATATATATATATATATATATACATATATATATTATATATACGTATATATATATATATTTATATATATATATATATATATATATATATATATATATATATATATATATATATATATATATATATATATATATATATATATATATATATATATATATATATATATATATATATATATATATAATATACATATATAGTGTATGAATATATATTCATATAAATTATATAAATTCGATATATATACTATATATAATTAACAACAACTATAACAACACCTATACATACTGTTCATTCAGCAACAATGAATCTGTCTTTACAGTCACAAAAAAAGAATAACTGCTCAAAATCTGTAGATCTCTAGATTTGGAAGACCGAAATACATTTGACGTCGCAGATCCTGAATAAATCTCTTAAAAAATGAATGAAAGTCCTTTTCATCACTTATGCAATCGAACTCGTTCCTGTGCACCTGCCAATTTGACTTCCCACTAAATGTTCCCCTGAGGAACATTATTTCACTTAACACATTTCTCTCAACATCTTGTTTTTATTCTTTGCAATTATGACATGCAAGTTGACAAAAATTTATCCTTAGAATCCCTGTTCATTTATAATTATAAATCGATTACTAAGAGCCAGAAGGTTTTAGAACCATAGCGAAGCAATATCAAGTATAAAGGGAATCATTACTATTCCTTAGATCTCACGACTATGAGGAATTCCTCATTTATCCTCACTGCGGAGCAATGACGATGCAGAACAGAGCATTATGAGGAATCAACTATTCATAACAGGGCTTAATTAGCAGGAAATTCTTGTAATGAAGCAAAGGCTGTGAGGGAACTACCAGAGTTGACCAGATGCCGCCTTGGGTCGTCTCAGCAAGTTGGGGAAATGGCATTTCTGATTATGTATGTATGTATGTATATACATATGTGTGTATATATACTGTATATATATATATGTATATATGTGTATGTGTGTGTGTATATATGTATGTATGTATATATTTGAAGTGTGTATGGTTATTTTCTGTTCATTGTGTTTTATCGTTTTACGAAAAAATTTTGTTCCTTGTCAAATTAATGACAATACTAAAAAATAAAAATTTTGAATAATAATAATAATAATAATAATAATAATAATAATAATAATAATAATAATAATAATAATAATAATAATAATAATTGCAAAAAGAGCTGAACTTAATGAAAACCGTGTTTCATACTGAAATACAGGATCCCACTGCAATTGTTATAAATACATTTATCATTAAATGAAAAATCACCAGTGAGTGTTAATAGCTTCCCAAATGGCTTTCCTGAAGGTGGTTGAACATTTGAGCAACAGTGAGGTCATATCTGGCCTCATGGAACAAGAACCACCTACCACAGGGATTTCTGTTAAGTAAGGATCACGGATGCTGTTGGTCACTTGTGTAGAGGAAAATATATATATATTTTTTTAGTATAACGTTGTCTGGTAGACTAGTTATGGGCAAGATAATCTATCTATCTATGTATCTATGTAAATATTGGTAGACACACAAGATAATATATCTATATATATCTATTTATCTGTATATATAAATATATATACACATATATATATATATATATACATACATATACATACATACATATAATTTATATATATACATACATATATATATACATATATATTAAACGTATGGTATTTTCGATATTATGCAGCAAAAGAACTACAGGGAACATCTCAGACCTTGGAATTGAAATACAGAATTTAGGCCAAAAGCCAAGCGCTGGGATCTGTGAGAGGACATTCAGCACTGAAAGGGAAATTGAGAGGAAAAATGTTTGAAAGGTGTAACAGGAGGAAAACCTTTTGCAGTTGCATTATGCAACAATTGTTAGGAGAGGGTGGAAAGTAAGATGGAAGAAAGAGAATATGAACGGAGTTACAGTAAAGGGAATGAAAGGTGTTGCAGCTGGGGCCGAAGGGACGCTGCAAAGAAACTTAAGTAATGCCTACAGTGCACCGCATGAGGTGCACTGACGGCATTAGCCCCTACGGTGAGAAGCAGACCTTGGTAGTGAGTTGTAATTTTCTTTAAAGAAATAAAACTGTCTTTTTTTCTAGAATAGGCCTAAACATGCTTATTTCAGTTATTTTAGTATGCCTCTCAAGTGATAGATAGGCTTACTATGTGAAGATATCAATATTTCCTTCTTGAACTTGAGCAAATTTTAGTTCTGAAATCATTTTATGACGGATTCTCCACAAGTTCGCGAGAGGTAGACCCTTACCTAACCACTTATTTAATAATTTATTATTACCCTAAGAGGCAGTCAGTAAATAAAAGCCTCAGTGATAACACTGAAATCCCTTTATTAAAAAAGAAAAATGTCCGTGGCATCAAGTTTCTGGAAATATCTCTTGTGGTTTCACCTAATTTATTTTATGATCGTCATGTATGTAGTGCTGTATAAATAGCTTAGTCGACAGGTCGCTGAAAGTGATTGTTCAATTTTAAAAACTGTTTTCAAGTTACTGATACATTATTGTCTCTGAATATTATCAGGCTTTTAATGAAAAATGATAGAACAGCATATTGCTCGATAATATTACCTATTATTCTAATACTAATGCACCAAAAGAGCATGGTGAATACGATAATTTTCCATGAGCCATACAATAGTTAGGTGAGGCAGGTAAGGTATGGCAACACTGTGAGACTGTCATAACAACTCCCGAGAAGCCAGTCTGTAGTTTGACGTTGTGGTGTGATCATACGCTAAGACAGAACTGTTAAACGTGTTCATTTAAATTTCATTCCTCTGATCCTGTGTGTTCTAGATATTTTAACTGGCCCTCGGAGGAAGCGTTCAAATAAGAATCCATTTACGAATCAAAATCCTGGAACCTGGTGGGATCAGGCAAGGGGAGACGATGCCACACAGCAGCTGAAAGGTCTGTCGTTTGTTTTCAAATGACGTTTCTTTAATTCTACATCATTCTGGATTTAAACGAGACTGGGGAGTAGGCTAAGCTGAAAATATAATGGTTCGTATAGGAATATTTAAAATAAATAAATGTAGACGTATGTTACTTAAATATTAACAGATAATAAACAACAAATATCGTTTAATACTGAATTAACGGTAAAATTTTACTTAAAAACATCATCATTTTGGACTTGAAAATGTAATTTCCAGATGATTTAATTTAAGCTGTGAACCTTTCTGACGTTCGTTTATTTCTCTGTAAAGTTTAAATAATCCCAACACCACAACCGTAAGCGTCGTGTTCGGTAAAACATAAACAAAAGACGGTAAATATCTCGGTAACGTAAATTTGCAATAGATTTGAGCGTGAGTTTCGTACTGATCATATTAATTAACGGAGACTTTCGATCACAGCTTAAAAACTCCGATATCAAATAATGGCTTAAACTAAAATAATACTAAATTTACTATACATTGTGAATAAATATAAACCCAGTGACCACTCGGTTATCCCATACACGCAAAAACACGTTGAATTAACTTTCACAACTTAAATATTTAAGTTCTTTCGTTCCAAAGGTCGAACCTTAAGAAGAAGCATTTGACAGAAGAACGTCAGAAACTCACAGAAATTGAATAACAGCAGTTTGCGGCGTCAAATGGGAACTGCTTGTTTGCCGGGTGATGGGCTGGAAAGTACGTACGGTACAGTACGATACGGTACGGTATTTTTTTTTTTTTACGGTAATGAAATTTTCATGCATGGCACGTTTTCGTATTTATGGTATTTGTTAGTGGACGGTACGAAATTTTTTTAGGTATGGTACGGCATTTCTGCTCTAGCACGGTACGACATTTTCCAGATACGGTACGGTATTTTTGCTCGTGTACGGTACCATAATTTTTAGGTACGGTACAGTACGGTATGATATTTTTCAGGTACGGTACAGTACGGTACGGTATTTCGGTTAGTTTACGGTACAGGAAAGAATAAATAGACCTTACGGTACTTCTAACCATTATTTCTAGTTGTTATCCGGTAATTTTTTAATCAATGATTTTTCCTTATTTGATTTGATTATTGTTATTTCTGTTGTAATGATTTGTTTAAATGTAATTTACGATGCTGTCTAAAACTTGCTTTCCTTTGTCGACAGTTATTCTTGTAACTTTGTATTTATATAAGTTTGGATAGTTACAGTAACCATGATATTGGAATATATCATTAAGAATTAGTGTTCATATTTCCCCCCATAAATTTATCTATATATATATTATATATATATATATATATATATATATATATATATATATATATATATATATATATATATATATATATATATATATATATATATATATACATATATATATATATATATATATATATATATATATATATATATATATATATATATATATATATATATATATATATATATATATATATATATATATATATATATATATATAGAGAGAGAGAGAGAGAGAGATATATGAGAGAGAGAGAGAGAGAGAGAGAGAGAGAAACTATCGTCTTATATCCAGTTCCCTATATCTACGGAATACCTTACACTCAAGGGGTATTATACAGTAAGTGATAAATGCTTCGTCACCAGTGTGATTCGAACCTCTGCCTGGTTTAGAAGCGACGACACACAGTGGCTTTAACCACTAAGCCAGTTGTTTAGAGTCATCTGCATCTGCACATCGTAGTTTCTCAACTAGGCAGCGTTCGAATCCCACTGGTAACAGTTATGTAACAAACACCATTTCTAATTTATTTATTTATTGATTTTTAGATAACATGACAAACATCAATGTGGATTCTGGGCTGATGTTGATACGTAAGATTGCGATGAAGTGTATCATGCATTCATCCAGTTAGAATATTTGATTATAATTAAGTCGTATTCAGCAATTACGGTTTTTTTTTTTTATTACGGAGTTTCCCAGTTCTAAAAATGAAAAACCTCTCTTGGTGTTATTCATATCAATAGTTTGTATACCTTTCCTGCAATATACAGTATATACTGCTTTGCATAATGCACACGTTCACTAGAGATATATAATTCGCTTTTTGAGAGAGGAATTTAATGATGTTGAAGACTCTCTCTCTCTCTCTCTCTCTCTCTCTCTCTCTCTCTCTCTCTCTCTTCTTCTTCTTCCAGATTTGCAGTTATTATATTTGATGAATATATTCTTTGGCATAATGAATATGATGAAGATGGTCTCCAGTAACTGTGATACAGAACTGCAAGATCTCAAGTCCTTATCATTATCTTTAATAATATTTTATATTAACAGTATCAGAAACACACTATTGTTCATAGTTATTGTTGCACGAAATTTGCTTTTGCGGAAAAGTGTCACACCGTTCCCGAGGAGTTTTGTTCAAGTCTTTAGTTGTATCACAATTGGGAACCATTTTTTGAATATTACAGGTATTCACTACTGCCTCCAATTATTATTATTATTATTATTATTATTATTATTATTATTATTATTATTATTATTATTATTACACGATGGGTAATGCAATACACATTGAAATGAACAATAATTCTTCCGTTCAAATACATTACCCTCTGTACAGGGAGCTTCCGAGAGGCTGTTCCGTACTCATTATATTACTGAGAGATGTGAATGTTTTCGGTAATAATGAGAGAGAGAGAGATGAGAGGCTCTCTTAAGTTCTGTTTTCGACTTTGATCTATTTTGACTGGAATTTTTTAATAAATAATATTAATAATATTATTATTAGGTCAGCAATCAAATACATAACGCTGTCAGGATGCAATGATGAACTGAAATTAGTTATGAGTAATTATGAATTACGAATCTCTGTCAGGCAGTGTCAAGGATTACGTAAATCATTTGTTCAAAAGTTAGTGCAGACATCGGACGAGAGAGAGAGAATGTCTCAACATTTTTAATGAACGAGAAATTCCTCTCTTAAATCAAAAAATATAGTAAATAATAAGGTTATGAACTCCACTATTAATGAACGTAGTGCATTATGCTTGCCCTGAGTCAGTATAAGTATAATAATGCAGGATGTATGTGAATAGCACCACGGAAGGTTTTTTTTTTCTGTAAAGTGGGAACTTCCTAACTCAAGGAAATAAAAAATAAGTAAATAAGTTTTCCTAGTCATAAACAGTAAATCAGAACTTCCTGAAAAAGGTAGAGTTCCCTGAGTCAGTAGGGAGTCAGACAACTATCAAGTATCAACTTAAGAGTAATCAGAGTTGGAAGTCAGAAGGTGTCAGAAGGTAAAACTTCCTGAGTCAGTAGGAAGTCAGAAGGTAGAGCTTCCCTCGAGTCAGTAGGGAGTCAGGAGGTACAACTTCCCTGAGTCTGTAGGAAGTCAGAAGGTAGAGCTTCCTGAGTCAGTAGAGTCAGAAGTCAGAAGGAAGGTGAGAACTTCCCTGAGTCAGGAGGAAGTCAGAAGGCAGAACTTCCTCGAGTCAGTAAGTCAGAGGTACAACTTCCTGAGTCAGGAAGGAAGTCAGTAGTCCCTGAGTCAGGGAAGTCAGAAAGGTAGAGCTGACTCGAGTCAGTAGACAGGAGGATAACTTCCCTTAGGATCTGAGAAACTTCCCTGAGTCAGTAGGGAGTCAGGAGTCAGAAAGTCAGAAGGTAGAACTTCCCTGAGTCAGTAGGGGAGTCAGAGGTACAACTTCCCTGAGTCAGTGGAAGTCAGAAGGTTTCTGAGAACTTCCCTTTCAGTAGGGAGTCAGAAGGTACAACTTCCCTCTGAGGAAGTCAGTAGTAGAAATAGTCAGGAAGTTCCTGAGAACTCCCTGAGTCAGTAGGAAGTCAGAAGGTACAACTTCCCTGAGTCAGAAGAAGGTAGAACTTCCCTGAGTCAGTAGGAAGTCAGAAGGTCTTTCCTGAGTCAGGAGGAAGTCAGAAGGTAGAACTTCCCTGAGTCAGTAGGGAAGGAAGTCCTGAGTCAGAGGAAGTCAGAACTTCCCTGAGTCAGTAGGAAGTCAGAAGGCAGAACTTCCTGAGTCAGTAGGAAGTCAGAAGGCAGAACTTCCTGAGTCAGTAGGAAGTCAGAAAGTAGAACTTCCTGAGTCAGTCAGTCAGAAAGTCAGTCAGTAGGCAGTCAGAACTTCCTGAGTCAGTAGGAAGTCAAAGTAGAACTTCCTGAGTCAGTAGGAAGTCAGAAAGTAGAACTTTCCCTGAGTCAGAAAACATGATGAAAACTGGCCGAAAAGAGTGGGAAGACGACATATTGAAATTTTTAATGAATTAGCCTGACGAATGGATTTTATAAGAATTACTTAAATAAGAAAAACTGTTACTCTGTCTTGTTTTATTACTAGACAAACCAACAGCAAAACTGGCCGAGGTTTCGGACAAATTGGAATACTTCTACTTTAAAGTGAAACTGTATCCTTTAGCATGCCCAAGAGTGTGTGAGAAATAGATCGCCTACAAGTTGATGACTGCTCACCCACTTCAAAGAAACTCCAGAGTTTCCGATCTCTCCCTCGTTTCAGCCGTAGAAATTCAATTTCCCTGTGCAACTGACGTAAAAGATCCCAGCTTTCAGTGTAATTAATTGTAAAAGGAGTGAAATAGCATTCCTGGGAAACATCCGCTCTCCTTAAAGGATATTCCCAATTAGGTGCCACTTGTTAAGCAAAAGTAAATTTTGCCCCGAAGGTTTTTGGCCTCCTTTGTTTGTTTTGGGTAACTGCTTTTGGGGGAATCTGAATGAAGCTTTGTTTCTTCTGCTGTCAGGGATTTTCATTCACTCGAGTTGATTAGAAGTAAAGAGTTACTAGTATCTTGTTAATATTCAGTGGTGATGTGGATGGGTGTTTGAGATCGTATTTGTAAAAAACTGTTTTGTATCAACTCCTGAAACTGCCTGGGGTAAAAATGAGATATATATAAAGTACTAAAGGAAACTGTATATTTTGTTATAAAATTGTTGACACTCAAATAATTTAGTATTGACTGATGGATGGATCTCTCCACCACCCTCCTTGTTACCAATTTGTTCCTCGTTCATTACTAATATTGACGAAGGACCCTCTGTTCCAGTGACATGGCATTCAGAAAGTCATCTGTGACGGATGAAGATAAATGGATACAGTCATTCTATTCCTGACATTCCACTAGCTATTTTTCCAGGGAGGTTTCAGATATAGTTGGAGCTAAGTCTATAAGTGTACTGACCCTAGAGATTGTAATATATCTATACGTTCCCTTTAATGCTTAAAATGTCTGTTTGATAGACTCGAGCCAAAATGGAAATTAGCTACAAGATTGGACTGTAGAACAAAAGCTATATGATCCATATAACTGATCAGTCGTGGTTTAATGATTCACAGAGACGGAATGATATAAAAAAATAAAATAGTAGAAAATTTCATTAAATGAATCACAAAGGAATATATATATAATATATATATATATATATATATATATATATATATATTATATATACATATATATATAATATATATATATATATATATATATATATATATATATATATATATATATATATATATATATATATATATATATATATATATATATATATATATATATATATATATATATATATATATATATAATATAGAAGGGGGTTGGCTAGACCCGGGTGAAAGAATAGTTTTAACAATATTTTCCTAATCATCAAACCAACGTGAGAAGAAATGGGAAGGATTTTGTGCCAATTATCGCCTGCTGTCGATCAGATGTCGATTGGGGCAAATTATCGTGACTGCAGGAAGCAAGCCCAATTTCATCCTTGGTCCAAATTATTGGTTTTTCCTTTTTATATACAATTGCAGATCGTAATTCAGGTTAGTCTTTTTCATTGAAACACATTCTCTCTCTCTCTCTCTCTCTCTCTCTCTCTCTCTCTCTCTCTCTCTCTCTCTCTCTCTCTCTCTCTCTCTCTCTCTCAAGTGTCTGTCTTTATTAGAAAACGGAAGAGGAAATCTGTTTGAAACGGAATCCACCCAATTGACTTGACACGAAATTGCCTCAACATCTGAGCAGAAGCTCCGAGGTGACACTCCAGTCTGACAACATTCCTGACTCAGTTCCACGAGAGAGAGAGAGAGAGAGAGAGAGAGAGAGAGAGAGAGAGAGAGAGAGAGAGAGAGAGAGAGAGAGAGAGAGAGTGTAAAGTTGAAGGCTTCAGGTTCATGAAGTTGAGTCTTAACGTGAATGGAACCAAAGCAGTACAGAGGAATTATTCAAAAGAGAAGGATCTCGTATGTGAATATTGTTGCAGGCCAAGGGTTCATGTTGTCAGAAAGAGGAGTGTCATGTTGTCACACCAAGAAGTGCCACGATGTCAGGCCAAAAACAAGTTATGTTGTCTGGCCAAGAAATGACATGTTTGCAGAGCAAGACATGCCATGCTGTCACACCAAGTCATGAAATATTGTCTGATCATGTGGAGTCAGGATTTCAAGCCAAAAGGTCATGCTGTCACACCAAGAAGTATCTTCTTGTCACGCCAACATATGTGATGCTGTTAGGACAAGAAATGTTGTGATGTCACATCAGAATGTCATCTTGTCAGACCATGAATTGTGCTGTTGTCACACTATGATGGCTCAAGTTGATACACCAAGAAGTTTTCATGTTGTCAGACCATTAAGTGTCATGTTGCCACACAGATCATACCAAGAAGTTTCATGCTATCTGACCCTGAAGTGTCAAGTTGTCACTCTAAGAAGGCCCATGTTGTCACACCAAAAACTATCATGTTGTCAGACGATGGAGTGTCATGTTGTCACACACTATCAAGGCCGATGTTATCACACCAAGAAGTTTCATGTTGTCATCCCATGAAGAGTCAGTATGTTGTCACACTAAGAAGGCAGATGTTGTCAGACCAAGAAGATTCCTGTTGTCAGACCATGAAGGCAGATGTTGTCACCAAAAAGTTTCAAATTGTAAGACCACGAAGTGTGATGTTGTCACAATGACCCATATTGTCACAACAAAAATATGTTGTCAGCTTATTAAATGCCATGTTGTCACATTAAGAAGGCCCACGTTGTCCCATCAAAAGTAATATGTTGTCAGCCAGTGAAGTCCCATGTCACACTAAAAAGGTCCATGTTGTCACACCAGAAAGTATCATGTTGTCAGGCCATGAAGTGTCATGTTATCACTATGTAGGCCCATGTTGTCACACCAAAAAGAATCATGTCAGTCAGCTATGAAATGTCATGTCACACTAAGAAGGCCGATGTTGTCACACCAAAAAGTAATTTGTTGTCAGTCTTTGAAGTGCCATGTTGTCACACCAAAGGTAATATGTGGTCAGCCTATGAAATGTCATGTCGTCACACTAAGAAGCATCCCATGTTGTCACACCAAAATTTTCATGTTGTCAGACCATGAAATGCCATGTTGTCAAACCTAAACCAGTAATATGTTGTCAGCCTATGAAATGTTATGTTGTCACAATAAGAAGGCCCATGTTGTCACACAAAAATAATATGATGTCACCTTAAGAAATGTTATGATGTCACACTAAGAAGGCCCATGTTGTCACACAAAAAGTAATAAGTTGTCAGGCCATAAGTGTTATGATGTCACACTAAGAAGGCCCATGTTGTCACACCAAAAGTATAAGTTGTCAGGCCATGAAGTGTTATGTTGTCACTGTAGGAAGGCCCATGTTGTCACACAAATTATTTTATCATAATATGAAGTGTCATGCTGTCACACTAAGAAGGCCCATGTTGTCACACCAAAAGTACCATGTTGTCAGCTTATGAAAGGTCATGTTGTCACACCAAGAAGCCTCATGTTGTAACATCAAAAAGTAATACATCAGAAAATAATTATGTTGTCAGACTATGAAATGTGATGTTACACTAAGAAGGCCTATGTTGTCACACCAAGAAGCATCATGTTGTCAGACCATGAATTTCTGTGCATAACTTTTCCCTTGCACTTGCAAGGAAGGTGCTGTCAGTGAATACCATTTGCTCTGATGTTTAGAAAGAAGTGTTTGGGAGGATGTGATTCAGAACACAGTATTCTGGATGGATGTTATAAAAACATCCCAGCTATTGCAGTTGTAGAACTGTTCTTGGTTTATGAATACACATAAAAAATGGTAATACTTTACTTTAAATCATTATTGCATTTTGGACTTGAAAATATTATCCCATGTTTTCATTTTTGCTTTGAACGTTTCTTATGTTTGTATTGTTCATAAATGACCTAACCTAACTTAACCTAACCTAACCAACCCAAACCTAAGTTAACTTAATCAACCCAAACCTAACCTAACCTAGGGTGCCCTGTCCTTACCTTAGTAAATGATATCAGTCTGAGAACATTCCTTTAACTCAGTTTATTCTGAATGAGAACTCCCAATGAGATTAAGGTCTTTATATTTCATTCGTTTTGTGTGTTTTTGTGTGTGTGTGTTTTTCCCCACCCAAAAACCCCCACTTCCCTACTGTGGTCCCAGGAATTGTGAGGATACAATGGTGGGTCCACTGTCTCTTTAAAAGGACTCATTTGCGAACGAAGATTATCAGAAACGTTCAAAATAAAGCAAAAAATATAGGAAATTATATTTTCAAGTCCAAAATGCAATAATGGTTTAAAGCGAAACATTACCAAAAAATATTTTATATGATGCAATTCGGCCAGATTGTTCTATTAGGAATACTTCTCTCTCTCTCTCTCTCTCTCTCTCTCTCTCTCTCTCTCTCTTTCTCTCTCTCTCTCTCTCTCTCTCTCTCCCTAATCATAATGGTATGTGAGAAAAAATTGCACTTTCAAAATTACATCATTTGCCAAGAAAAATATCTTGCTCATTTTCCCTAACACAGAAAAATTACATAATGTCGAAAATATATTTTCCATCGTTACTTATCCTTTTCTTTTCTGTATTTCATGAAACATCGAGAGAGAGAGAGAGAGAGAGAGAGAGAGAGAGAGAGAGAGAGAGAGAGAGAGAGAGAGAGAGAGAGAGAGAGAGAGAGAGAGTACATATCTTGTATTTTCATAATATATATATATATGATATAGATATAATATATATATATATATATATATATATATATATATATATATATATATATATATATATATATATATATATATATATATATATATATATATATATATATATATATATATATATATATATATATATATATATATATATATATATATATATATATATATATATATATATATATATATATATATATATATATATATATATATATATATATATATATATATATATATATGATATATATATATATATACAAATATATATACAATTTTTTATATATATGAATATGAATAATATATATATAATATATATATGAATAAGATATAAAACCAAAATTTCAAGGCACTTGCTGCTGAAAAAGACAAACTCAGGTATTTTTATTAGCATGAATAAAAGAAGGTCATGGCATTCACCTTACCTTCTAATGCTGTAGAGTTCTCATTCCCTTCTTCACGTCTCCTGTGCCCTTAGGAACGCCATCATCTGAGTACCTGAGATGCCCCTTTGGGGGGCAGCCTGCCCCTCAGCTGCTTAATGGCTAATGTAAACTTAGGTACGGTTGTGGTACACAGAATTGGCGAAGTCCCATTGAATTTTTATGGTTAATATCCAAAAGGTGTATTAAATGAATGAGCTGGTTTATCTTGATGTTTCTGTCTAACAAGACACCTTCACCAAAGCCATAGTACCCAAGGCTAGCCTATACCATCACCTAGTCAGGTTGCTTGGAGGTATAAATTAACAGTCTACCTGGGGTGCATAGGTATCCAATTCCTTCTCACTGCACACAACCGTGACCCGTTCCCAGTACTGTGAAGGACGCCTCTTCTGCCCAAAGGACTCTCTTTCAGTCCTACGCTTCCTTCTTTGATCGTAGGACATTGAAGGCTTTCTCCCAAGGACTCTCTTTCAGTCCTATGCTTTCTTCTGTTATCGTAGGACATTGCAGGTTTTCTGCAAAGGACTCTCCCTTCAGTCCTATGCTTCCTTCGTTGATCGTAGGGCATTGAAGGCTTTCTTTCTTCAGTCACGAAAAAACTCTTGAAACCCAAACAATCAAACCCATTCCCTCAGAGACTGGGTTGTGTCTCTTCAATTCTGGTTCTGAAGGCCTTCAAGGGGTTTGCATATTTGCAGTCACTTGTCTTGCAGTAAGCTTTCAGGTTTTAGATGTTGTCAATATGTCTTTTTGGGCCCTGGTACAAGGGATAAGTAAAGCTTGGCCCTTTCCTTACCTGGGCAATGAAGCAGTGGTCGCCCATAAACACAGATGATTATTGCAAATTCTCTTTCTGCTCAATCTGGGCAAGATTGATGACTTAGACCACACCAACACAACTCGTACTTCTTCTGGGTAAGGTTCCATCGAGAGAGAGACCCCCGAAAATAAATGTGTGCAATTGACAACACGAAAGGTGATTCGCTTCACCAACACTTCACTCAGATCCACTCCAGACACGAACTCACGAGGTACTGAAAGGGGAGAAGCGGGTGCCATGAAGAGAAAGACTCATTCTGAGGGGTGGCAAAAATTTGGCAAGATACAAAGACACGTGTGTAATGTACCTTTAATTTAATTAGAATATTACATAACAATAATATAAAAGTGTTTGAATAATCACCCAACAGCAGCGTAAGTGTATAAAACGTTATAAAGCATTTTTACTGTTTTTATTTCCAAATTCCGTAATATTTTAAACACGATCAATTTGACATAAATATTTCCTTTGTCGTTTAATAAGTCCTTTTGAGCTGATTCCAGAAGGTGATATTATGCCATTTCAGTATTGCTGCAATATCCGATCATATCCATTGAGATTTTACAAAACGCTTTGGACCGTTCTCTTGTTTCAGCTCTGCCACTCCCTCAGCTGTCATCTGTCTTTTTTTCGATATTTAATTATTAATTTTAAGTATTACAGTAATATAAATATGACGGATGTATGCACATACATACACAGTGTGATAATGGATTATGTAAGCACATGAGGTTTGAGCAGTATACAGCATCATATAAACAGCACAAAGCATTTAGCACTAAATAGGTTGCATGATCTGAAACTTTTCAACATATCAGTCATCAAGGTACTCATGTATACATACGTATTCATACTTATACAGTATATAATAAGGTCCAGAATTTGTCGAGTGAAATCTATGTAGCCTATGAATATTAAATTATAAGGAATTTTTGCAATATAAACGTCACTAAAATTTATACTTTCAATCTCAGTTCTATTAATTAATAGTTTTCAAACTCACGACTTCATAGGAAGGCTGACTGATTCATTTGTACGAGTAACTGGCGCCTCAATGCCTATGGTCGTCCACGATAAAACAGACTCCCATAAAACCGGTTACAGGGTGTCATCTTCAAAGAAATTAATTTATGAATATCATACATAAATACACTATTATATAATCATATAATCGTTGATATAATCCAATTGATCACTAATTATTTTACCCATAACCACAAAACAAGACAACTGACTGAAACAATTTTGCATTGCATCTCTCCAGGTGTGACAGAGAGTCCGTAATCAGAAGCGTCGTTCGGGAGCCAACAGATTTGAGGTTCCTAGGACGCAGCCAGCCTACCCAGGTGGAACAAGTTCGTCTTGCTCGAGAAGGTCAGGTGAGCATTGATGTCGGTGCCCTTAATATTCGGCTGTGTCGCTTGAGTGCGTTGCTGGTGGGGGTATTATTATTATTATTATTATTATTATTATTATTATTATTATTATTATTATTATTATTATTATTATTATTAATTAATTGGTTGGCAGCAGTGTGATAATGTATAGTATATTGTATTGTATTGCATTATATTTTATTATTATTATTATTATTATTTTTTTTATTATTATTATTATTATTATTATATTATTATTATTATTATTATTATTATATTATTATATATAGTATATATATATATATATATATATATATATATATATATATATATATATATATATATATATATATATATATATATATATATATATATATATATATATATATATATATATATATATATATATATATATATATATATATATGATACTTATATTTGTGAGAGAGAGAGAGAGAGAGAGAGAGAGAGAGAGAGAGAGAGAGAGAGAGAGAGAGAGAGAGAGAGAGAGAGAGAAACAAAATCCCCTAAGAGCCTGTTGAGAAGTTCTGACGAGTCATAACATCTACCGAAGGAAATGAATCCTTCGAAATGTCTCCTCACTCCCTCCCAAGTCTCCTCTCAAGGGGAAGAACATTTCCCAGACGGGAAGGAGGAGGAGGATTCCCTCCCTCAGGGTATGGGTGTCTTGGGCGTAGGATGGATCCTTTAATAAAATAAGGACATTAATTGTTATCCTTCTAATTTTAGTTTTCTTGGAAAGTAAATTCAAAATAGGTTGTCTGGTTGACCTGGATCAGGCTTAGTCGTTGTTACAGTGTAATTCCAGCTTTTACGAATTATTCTCTCTCTCTCTCTCTCTCTCTCTCTCTCTCTCTCTCTCTCTCTCTCTCTCTCCTCTCTCTGATATTTACGAATGACAGGAAAGAATGAGCGAAGTTAACGCTGGAAAATGTATTTTCGATATCCTGTAATTTTTCAGAATTAAATAAATAATAACTGGCATATGAGTGACACTTTTATTTGGGAAGCAACTAACTATGGAAGTGAAATTTTTCTCATCTGCCAGTTATGATTAGGAGTAGGAATGAGAGAGAGAGAAGGGAATGAGAGAGTCAGAGGTAGGAATGAGAGAGAGAGAGAGAGAGAGAGAGAGAGAGAGAGAGAGAGAGAGAAAGAGTGAGAGTAACGAGAGAGAATAGAGAAAGTGACGACTAATGAGACAAAGAGAGATAGAGTGAGGTAGGAATGAGAAATTGAAATTAGTGAGAGAATGTAGAAATGAGAGAGATAGCGTGAAGTAGAAATGAGACAACGGGAGAGAGAGGTAGGAATGAGAGAGATGGAGAGAGAGAGTGATGTAGAAGTGAGAAAGAGAGAGAGAGAGGGGGGAGGCGGGATTCAGAGAGGAGTCAGAGGTAGGAATGAGAGAGAGAGAGAGAGAGAGAGAGGAATGAAAGAAAGATCGAGAGTGATAGGAATGAGAGAAAGCGAGAGAGTGAGGTAGGAATGAGAGAGAGAGAGAGGTAGGATTGAGAGAGATTGATGTAGAAGTGAGAGAGAGAGAGAGAGAGAGAGAGAGAGAGAGAGAGAGAGAGAGAGAGAGAGAGAGAGAGAGAGAGAGATTTTGTAAGCAAACATACGAACTATTTTTCTTATTTCCTAATTGTTTTTAACCAAGAGTAATTTTCCTAGTAATTGCAATGAGACATCTTGGTGTGATAACATCGGCCTTGATTGTCTGACAACATGACGCTTTGTGGTCTGACAACATGAAACTTCTTGGTGTGACAGCATCGGCCTTGATAGTATGACAACATGACGCTTTGTGGTCTGACAACATGAAACTTCTTGGTGTGACAGCATCGGCCTTGATAGTATGACAACATGACGCTTTGTGGTCTGACAACATGAAACTTCTTGGTGTGACAGCATCGGCCTTGATAGTATGACAACATGACGCTTTGTGGTCTGACAACATGAAACTTCTTGGTGTGACAACATCGACTTGATAGTCTGACAACATGACGCTTTGTGGTCTGACAACATGGAACTTCTTGGTGATACAAGATAGGCTTGATAGTGTGACAACATGGCCCTTGATAGTGTGACAACATGACACTCTGTGGTCCGACAACATGAAACTTCTTGGTGTGACAACATGGGCCTTGATGCATGACAACTGACACTCCATGGTCTGACAACATGAAACTTCTTAGTGTGTGACAACATCGACCTTGATAGTGTGACAACATGACATTTCATGGTTTGATAACACCAAAACACCAAACTCTTGGTGTGACAACATCGGCCTGTCAGGAATCCACATGGTTATGAGATCCTTCTCTTTGAACAATTTCCTCTTTATTGCTTTGGCTGCATTCAGGTAAGACTCAACTTATGGACTGGAACTGTTAGCCTTCATCTGACTCATGACTCTCTTTCTCTCTCTCAACATAAAACTCTCTCTCTCTCTCTGACAACAGAAACTTGAAACCGAGTCAGGAATCTGTTGTTGAGAGGTAAATGAGAAATTTCACCTTGCAGTTTCTGTTTTGATATTTAATGAGGCAATGTGTCAAGTCAGTTCCAAACCGCTTTTATCTGAGCCATTTTTCAGAATAAAACAGACATTGCAGTTTTGTGTAAATGTAAATCTTTTTATTTGTCTTTATTTACTTTTACTTGTTTATATATTCTATATATATATATATTGGTATATTTACCATTATTTATATATATTGTTTATAAATTTGTTCCATTCTGAAGTTTGCATATGACAATATTTAAAATAATAATTATGGACTGATGACAGACATCTAGAAAGTACAGAATAACAGATTTGTAAAAACATTCTAGAATGAAAATCTGAGATGAAGAGCGAACACAGAGTCAGGTTCTCAGGCTCAGGGAGGGAGATGAATTTAATTAGGAGGTTGTAAATTTAGAGCAGGGTTTGCCACAAGCTTTTATGCTGAGGTTTCAAATTATTTTTTTGTGTAATTGTAGGATCTTTTTATTTGTCTTTATTTGCACTTTGAAATTCAATTTCTATAGCCTGAAACGAAGTTTACCAATATTTTCTTTATATTTTGTTTTTAAAATTTGTTCCATTCTGAAGTTTGCACCTGACAATATTTAAAATAATAATTATGGACTGATTTAGACATGTAATAAAAGTAAACAAATAACAATTTATAAAACACCTAGATGAAAAACTTTTTGATGATTTTTCTAAAACTTAAATGGATAGAATTTTTTTCTTATTGATGAAACGGATATTTTATCAAAGGAGAGCAATATGTTTCTCGAATTTAAATTTTTTTCTCTAATTTTGAGAGGAAAGCGGCTTGTTCCCTCACTGACTCGAAAATCTTTTTAATGTCATGAAACGAAGAAGATTTGAAAACCTCTTGACCTCACCTGGAAGTGGGTGACCAGACCAGTTATCAATTCTCTCCTGCCGTTCCCGCCTCGCCCTGTTTGAGGATCGAACGCTGATCTGTTTAGTTGTGAGCTGAACGCTTCACACCACTTATATATACTATATATACTATTAATACCAGAGAGAGAGAGAGAGAGAGAGAGAGAGAGAGAGAGAGAGAGAGAGAGAGAGAGAGAGAGAGAGATTGCTTGACAACCGCGAAGGGAAGCTAAACAACGCCATTAAATTATGAATCTCTGTTAGAGATAGGAATTACTCGATCCATAGGTCAAATATTTACTGAGAGAGAGAGAGAGAGAGAGAGAGAGAGAGAGAGAGAGAGAGAGAGAGAGACATTGTTTGATAACCGTGATAGGAAGCTAAAGGACGCCGTTTAAATAACATCTTCCAATCTTTTATATAGGTAGGAATTACAATGCTCGTAGCTCAAATATTTACCGCAATGATGTATGAAAAGGAACATTTCATCGTGTAATTACTCGTTAAAAGCAAATCACTGAAGCATTAATTACCTCCCCCAAGTCATTTCTCGACCGTCTCATAAGAAAGACCCAAAGGCAGCGCTTGACTGAATCAGAACCTGTCCCCAGGACAAAGCAAAGCCAGTCGGACAGAGCGAGAGACACAGGTGTAAGTGAGAGACCTCCTTCTCCTCCTCCTCCTCCTCCTCCTCCTCCCGCTGTTAGGCTATATCTCACATTCCTCTGCAGTTTATCACTCATCCCTCCTGCTGTGCCTCCCTCATACCCATCGAGGACTCTAGAATAGCGACTGCCTTCCTTCCTTATGGGTGCTGGTGGCGTTTCCTGCAAATCCTGAATGTTGACAATCCCGTGTTGGGGGAGGGGGGTTGGTGCCGTCAGTGCACCTCATGCAGTGCGCTGTAGGCATTACTTAAGGTTCTTTGCAGCGTTAATTTTGGCCTCTAGCTGCAACCCCTTTCATTCCTTTTACTGTAGCTCCGTTCATATTCTCTTTCGTCTCTGTCTTTCTACCCTCTCCTAACAGTTGATTCATAGTGCAACTGCAAAAGGGTTTCCTCCTGTTACGCCTTTTAAACCTTTAAACTCTCAATTTCCCTTTCAGCGCAAAATGACCTCACAAGTCCCACTGCTTGGCCTATGGCCTAAATTCTTCATTCTATTCTATATTCTGTTCTAAATGTTGACAAGAAATAAGACTGAAATACTCCGAGGGGGACATAATGTTTACACTGGGCAAATGTTTCTGCATGCTGACTAGGGTGAATTTATTCAAGAAGTGAAGTTGGGAAATAAACACAGATCAGAACCCAACCCCAAATTCTAATTGGCCATCACTCGTCTTTCTGTCTTTTGTATAAATAGATCCATTTATGTCATTTTTTTCAGTCCTCCAATTACTCTGTGCTAATACGTCATCAATCCTTCGCTTTTCATAGCCATTAACTCATTCTTATGTATAATTACCATATTCTGTAAATGTCACGCTTTTCCAATTATCAAACTTCTGTACAAATATAATTCCACAAGATTACTAACAATCACTTTTTCTCGAAGAATTCTGATACTGTCAATTAAGCCTTTTTTAAGTTTTAGGTACTTTTTCATTAACATCCCCTAGCATGATCACCCTTTTCTCGGCTTCCAGCCTCAGTCAGACGTAGAGTCAGACAACCAGAAACATTGGTTCACACTTTTTTATTTTTTATTTATTTATTTATTTATTCATCTATATATTTATTTAGGAATTCATTCTATATAAAGCAACTCTTTACAAAACAAGACTTGATTTCAATGAACGAAGGAAGATATTCACTGAAGTCAACGCGACCAAAAAATCACCTCAATAAAATCTGGCGCCGCAGTTTCGATATCTGAGGGAATTCTTTCCTTTCCTCTCCTCTGCAAACTTCGTTAGGAATTCTCGTCAGGAACTCGCTTCTTGCTTTGATGCCCCCAAAATCAATACTTTTTTTTTTTTTACTAAATAAAGGTTAGCGTGACTGAAGGTGACTGAAGGTTATCTCGTCTTCAAGGATGAGTTAGAAAGATTTTTCTGTTGTTCTGTGTTGCAGGATTCTAAGATCTTTCGTACTTCGAGATTGGATATCTGTTTACCTGTCTGTCTGTCTCTCTCCCTCTGTTGATAAAAATGATTGTCAGAGGTAAAACTTATAATTCTAACTGTACCGGAGAGAGAGAGAGAGAGAGAGAGAGAGAGAGAGAGAGAGAGAGAGAGAGAGAGAGAGGAGAGTTAGGCGAAAAAAACCCAGTCCCGAAATACGAAAGATCTTCTAATCTTGCAACACAGCACGAAGGAAAAATCTTTATAACTTATCCTTGAAGACGAAGTAACCTTTAGTCAGGCCAATCTTTATTCATAAAAAAACAAGTATTGATTTCTGGGAACATGAAAGTAAGAAGCGAGTTCCTGACGAGGAAGGGATTCCTAACAAAGTCTGCAGCGGAGAGGAAAGGGAAAGAACTCCCTCAGATATGGAAATTGCGACGCCAGATAAGATGGCGTTGATTTCCTGGTCGTGTGGACTTCAGTGGAATAATAATCATCTCCTTCGTTCGTCCATCGAGGAAAGGTGACTGAAATCGAGTCCTGTTTTCTGTGGAGCCTCTTTCATTTGTGTTCCAGAGTTCGAGGGAGTTTTAACATTTTACTTTCAACTATTGCAATTCTCAGGGAGTGTAACGCTTTTTTAATAACCTATTGTTCACCTAAATACAGTGGAGTTCTGTATATTACTGTGTTAGCATCATAGTGTAATGTGAATCTCTCTCTCTCTCTCTCTCTCTCTCTCTCTCTCTCTCTCTCTCTCTCTCTCTCTCTATATATATATATATATATATATATATATATATATATATATATATATATATATATATATATATATATATATATATATATATATATATATATATATATATATGTATATATATATATATACATATATATGTATATATACATTACATACAAATGCACTTATATTATACATATACATACTGTATATATACACTCACACAGGTAAACATGAAGAACAGAACATGTAGAAGGAAGTGACTGTAAAAGTGAAAGAGGTATCGAAGGGTCTCGGCCTCCGAGTAGCGCGAGAGAGAGAGAGAGAGAGAGAGAGAGAGAGAGAGAGAGAGAGAGAGAGAGAGAGAGAGAGAGGTTAAATGGTTATAGGTTATAGATTATTGGTGTTGAAAATGCTGACAGTGAGCCTTTTGTGCCAGTGTTCTGAAGCAGTTGGTGTTGTGGAATTTGCAGCACAAGGGTCTCATCCTTGAATCAACAGTCTGAGTGTAGTGTAGATGTTTCCTTCAAAATAAATTTTGTTAATGCTTTCGCTCATTAACAAGAGCCCTAAATGACATTCCAGCAAATACATCAGACATTATCTTCCCAACTTTAGGAACACCAATAACATTATCTCTCTCTCTCTCTCTCTCTCTCTCTCTCTCTCTCTCTCTCTCTCTCTCTCTCTCTCTCTCTCCTTCTGTAATTACTGAGGAAGAGGGGAAGAATGCTAATTACCCATTTCCCCTAGAACCCGTTTTAAGTGAAAGTACCATTTCACTCTAATTGGCTTCGAAATTGTTTATAGAGGCGACATTTCATCAGCACTCATTAGGACTCTGAAATAAGGCCGTTGATAATATCTTACCTGTGCCCCCTTCTGAGGATTATTGAAGATGAAAGAGAAGCCTCAGTTATGTAGGTGTGGTCTTTTTTTTGTGCTGACTGTGTCAAGGAATTAACATAAATTTGTATGTTAATTATGCAAAGACAATTCGTCAATATGTTGTGCGTTAAAGAAATTAATAATTAATTAAGATTGTTTTATCTGTCACTCTATCTTTCTTTCTATCTGTATATGTATATATATATATGTATATATATATATATATATATATATATATATATATATATATATATATATATATATATATATATATATATATATATATATATATATATAATGTGTGTGTGCATGCGTCTGTATGTATATCACAGATAAGAAGAAACACATATTTAATATCAAATTCACAACACACTGGGAATAGCATTTACCCAAAGGGAATCGTAATTCATTAACGCTTATCAACTACGATTTCCTTTCAGTAGAAAGTATTCCCAAGGCAAAATGATTTTGATATTTAATTATATTTTTTACTCTTTTCTCAAATTTAAAAAAATTCCTTTCTCATCATATATTATTTATAGAAAAAACACAGATCTCCAGCGAGTTTTTCCATAAAAACCAAGATATATACATCAGCGAAACATTTATGACTTTTAGGTAACTGGAATGGCGTCATGTCTTTTCTGTTTTCCAGTCTTCCAGTTCAACTGGATATCAGGTCTTCAGCTACAAGTCTCGATAAGTGTGAGAGCCAGTATGGCTTCCAAAATTGATTTAGGGAGAGGAAGGAGCTGACGTGGAATGCTTCGAGTTGCTCATATTTGCAGACTCTCTCTCTCTCTCTCTCTCTCTCTCTCTCTCTCTCTCTCTCTCTCTCTCTCTCTCTCTCTCTCTCTCTCTCATGATTTTAGTAACTGCAGTGCATGCAACCAGTGTTGTACATAATAAGAATTCGTTGTAATATAATTCTTATAAGAACTTTGTGTTCAATAATTATTCTTCCTAATTTTTTCTCATTTGCGAATTGTTTGCTCAAAGTCAGGCCAGAGGTCGTATGCTGATTAAGGTGAAGTAATTAACCCTTCGTGGACTGGTGGGGTCCCTGGAGACCCCAGTGAGTCTTTGGTATCAAATATCTTTCGCTATTTACTGAAAAAAATACCCATATTCGCTTAATTTTATCATTAGTGGTTTATGAATATTCACAAATGTTAATAGCTCAGGATAATCAATTTTAAGGGAATGACAGGTAAAAATATACCCCTGGGGTTCTCAGGGACCCCATCGGTCTTCTATGTCCCTAATTTATCTCTATTTTGTTTTGGTGAAATTCTAAAAGCTATGTGTTTTCTAAGCTTAGGTCACTGTGCATAATCTACATATTAAATCATTTTTCCATAATATTATTTCTAAAGTTATTTGTTGGTGCTTCTTTTGCATGTATCTAGTTGCTGATGCATAATAACCTTTAAAGTAAGTTATTGGTACTTCTCTTGGGTGTAACTGGTTGTTAAATGGCCTAATTGGGTGAAACTAGTTGTTTATTGCCTTTATTATCTTTAAAGTTAACAATTCTTTGAAAACTTTTCATCAGTGTATTAAAAGAGCCCACATTTTGTTAACAGTCATTATTCAGTTAGCATACAAATAGGTCGAGGAGTTTGACTGCTATTCATCTCTAAACAAAGTGCTCAGTATTTATATAAACAACCACTTTTATTCTATTTTAGATAAATTGAAAGTTCATATATCCTAATATGTCATTATCAGCATCTATGTTTTATGGTAAAAGACCTCTAATGGACAATATAGATGATATAGATGCTCCTACTACAACCAGCTTTTTTTGGTAACTTTTTTTTATATACGTTATCCCCTATATTTTCCCATTAGGACAGTGTTGCCATCAGACGTTTCATCTTTATGCTATTCGAGAGAGAGAGAGAGAGAGAGAGAGAGAGAGAGAGAGAGCCATTTAGTAACAAAGTATATTTTTGAATGACAACGGGCAACGAAGTGAGACAGGAAACAAACTAAAAAATTCCTTGTCTGTGATGATCTCTCTCTCTCTCTCTCTCTCTCTCTCTCTCTCTCTTATAAAAATTATTCGGTATATTATTTCACCATTTCACCATTAGCTTCGTACAAGACGTGCAGTAATCACGCATAGGCCTACACCGATAAAATCAATTATTATTATTATTATTCAAATGAATAATAATAATAATAATAATAATAATAATAATAATAATAATAATAATAATAATAATAATAATTGTCTCAGTGAAGCTTTATCGGTCGAGGCCAGTGGTTCCCAAACTTTTTTTGGCCACGCCACACCTAATCACCTCTCCAATCCTGATGCCCCCTTGGGTGATTTTATATATATATATATATATATATATATATATATATATATATATATATATATATATATATATATATATATATATATAATTTTTATATTCACATTGGGAACCACTGGTACTCTAGGCCTATGCATAATTGCTGCACGTCTTGTACGAAGTTCATGGTGAAATTATTATTTTTATATACTTAGTAAAAACGAGAGAGAGAGAGAGAGAGAGAGAGAGAGAGAGAGAGAGAGAGAGAGAGAGAGAGAGAACGTCACAGACAAGGAATTTTTTAGTCTTTGTTTCCTTTCTCAATTCGTTGGCCGTTGTCATTCAAAAATATACTTTCAGTTACTAAATGGCTCTCTCTCTCTCTCTCTCTCTCTCTCTCTCTCTCTCTCTCTCTCTCTCTCTCTCTCTCTCCATATGAGGCTTTATAATAATTCGGCACATTTCATCATTAGCTTCGTACAAGACGTGCAGCAATCATGCATAGGCCTAGACAGATAAAATCAACAGCTCCTCTGGGACAAATTATTATTATTATTATTATTATTATTATTATTATTATTATTATTATTATTATTATTATACAGAAGACATTGAAGCTCTATTTCCATAGTGTGTGTATTGGCAGGATGCTTGGAATTATATAGCGAGGGAATGAAAGGCTTGTTTACGTAAGCATGCAAACTTCGATTTTACTTATATAACAACTCATTTCAACGATTTAATACAATATATAGATAAAAAATACATTTTTGTTTTCTCATGTCGTAAAGATCATTCTTGGTTTTTGCTAAAACTGAAAAAATAAATCGATTTGCAAAGCAAATGTTGCCTGAGCATATTTTGATATACATAAATATCTATCTTACCTATCCGTATATCCATACCCATATCTGTACAATACCTATCCATATCCCCATACCCATATCCATTCCATACCCATATCCATTCCATACCCATATCCGTACCACACCCACACCTGTACTCATACCCCTACCATACCCATACTCATACTGATACCCATACCCACATCTGTACCATACTGATACCCATACCCACATCTGTACCATACCCATATCTGAAACAATACCTATACCCATATCTGTACAATAACCATACCTATACCCATACCCATACCTGTACCAATACCCATACCCATATCCTTACCATACCCATACCTATACCCACCATATCCATTCCATATCCATATCCATATCCCCACCATAACATTCACATACTTTCCGGTCATATACAAACTTCATAAAAAATGGAAAAGGGAAGAGGGAAGGGGGGGGGGGGGGAGGGGGGGAAAAGGGATGGGAAAGAAGGAGGGGAGCAGAGGAGGAAGGGGTGAGGGGTATTATCATTTTTCCATGAGGGAGTTAAGGTCCCAGGGAGAATGGGGTGGGTTTAGGGACCACACCGCTTAAACGGGTTTATCGTAAAACATCATAACACCAGTATCCATACCCATGCCCATTTGAATCCTGCTCAATTCTCTGCAAATCAATCGAATTTTGACCGAGTGCTTTCGAGAGAACCGAAGCCTTTTTTGGCATTTATTTTTCATTAATTCTTCTTCGTCTCCTGTGGGTTTAATCCCCCCCCCCCCACCTCTCTCACTCTCTCTCTCTCTAACACCACATCATGGCTTCCGGTGTCCAGATACCAGCAGAATGGCCAGTTCTTCTTTTCTTTGTCATCTACGATAGTCGGTATCGTTTTTGTCCATATTATCATTAGAAATTGCTGTTGTCTGCGCTCTGTAGAACTATTTTGTTTTTATTGAGAGAGAGAGAGATAATTCTGTGGCTTTTCTCACTTTCTAGAATCAGTCTTACAGGTATTTATATTCATCTTTCTCTCTCCGGAGACGTCTTCGCTGTTTGACGTTGTAGGAGGGACTCGTAAAAAGACACTTGTCGGACGGACATAATGCACACATACACAAAGACACAAACATACAGACACATAAACATATGAGCTTACGTACATGCTCACTCACATGTGTCAAGAGAGCCAAACTATTCTCTCTCTCTCTCTCTCTCTCTCTCTCTCTCTCTCTCTCTCTCTCTCTCTCTCTCTCTCTGTTGCTTTGCTCAGGAATATGGAAATAACTCAAGTCGTCTTCTCGCATTCTGGGGCATGTGTCCCTCAGAGAGAGAGAGAGAGAGAGAGAGAGAGAGAGAGAAAGCAAAAGTTACAGTGTAGACTCAATGACATACGATTATAACAGTGATCAAAGTGTATTATTATATTATTTATTATTAATATTTAATATTTGTAATATGATTAATAATCTTTGGTTTTTTGCATTTCCAGAAACTCCGCATTGTCGTCGGGTTTGGTGAGTGTTGATAATAAATTTTTCTTATTAGTTTGTGTTTTTGTAGTTTATTGTTTTAACTTTTTTTTTTATTTGTGTATTGTCATTTATTCTTTTGCTTCTGCTTCTTTAGAAATCTTGAGAATTCGTAATGTTGTCGTTTTCTTTGCTATTTTTGAATGTGTGTGTGTATTTATTATTACTTTTGTAATTTTTATTATTATTG
>NC_089755.1:12917701-12927701 GCF_040412425.1 Macrobrachium rosenbergii
AGCCTGAGCATCATTGTAGGTGTTGAAGTCAATGCCTGCTCTATCTCTATAGGGTCACGCATGTGGGGTCATCTCCCAGGTATCATGGCGGCTGGCATATAATCAGGAACTATATGCCTGACGCTTTCTCTTTTGGCTCCTTTGCCACTTGTCGGGCACCGGCGAGGATTAGCATCTTCGAAGGCTGCACCTAGGGATAAGGATCTCAGGCAGTCACTTTGAACAGGGAGGTATTAAAAAAGACCCATACAGGGAAAAAGGGAGAGAATTGGTGAAGGGGCAAAGGAAACCCACAGTTCTTTTATATAAAAATTAGTAAAATGAGTTTTAATCTTTTATCTCTTACATTGTTATTATAAAAGCTGGTGAGGTTGCTTGGAAAAAATTTCCTTTGTTGAAATATATATATATATATATATATATATATATATATATATATATATATATATATATATATATATATATATATATATATATACATATATAATATATATATATATATATATATATATATATATATATATATATATATATATATATATATATATACATATATACACACACATACATACATACACACACACACACACACACATATATATATATATATATATATATATATATATATATATATATATATATATATATATATATATATATACATACACATATATACATGTATGTGTGTGTATGTCTGTGTTTATGCGTATACATCCAGTACAGGTTCTTTTGAAGTAGAATTTAGAGAAAGCCCTAAAAAGGAAGATAAAAAATAGTCAGGCTGAATAGGTTCTTGAAATTTAATAAGTTGAAGTTGTACTTGAAAGTTAGAGTTTTCATAAGTCTAGAACAGTCTCTGTTGCTTTATGGGCAATTATCTTGTTTCAAACACTAAATGGGAAAATGAAACTATATCTTAAATATCTTACCGATTTGAGAATAATTCTTTAAAAAAGAATATTATTCGGAGTCAGAAGGCAGGATAGAGTGAGAAATTATAACTTAAAGGAAATGCAGATGCAATAATGACGAAAGGTAGATGGAGTTGGCTTGGACACGTCCTTCGCATGGGAGACCAGAGCTTGATGGAATGAAAGAGATTCCTCTGATGTGCTGTTATGGATAAATTACTGTCAACATCATATCTATATAATGAAAATTATGCTGATTGGTTTATTACAATATTCTCTTCATTGTTAAAGAAATCACAAAGTTTATAAAAGTCTGAATAACTTTGAAAGACTTACCATAGAAGTTAAAGCCTTTTTTTTTTTAACTAATTTCAAGACTTTTAGACAAGAGGAAATGTGTATTATTAGGCAGACAGCTCTTCCAAACTCTTGGCGTCATACAAATGCTTGAAACTTCTCAGCTGGAGTTTTTCTTTGAGAGAAGAAGAAGAAGAAGAAGAAGAAGAAGAAGAAGAAGAAGAGGAAGAGGAAGAATAATGATTTCGACCTCCTTTCTGCAAGAGGGAGAAGAAGACTAACGGAGGTTCTCGGATCCTCTAAAGTCTTTATTTAGTCTTTATTTAGTCAGCGCCTTCAGACACACTCTTCCTTTTATCCCCCTTAACTTTTTTTTCCTAACATTATTATTGTGGGAGAAAACTGGACCACGTTATGGGTTCCCCTATTCTCCAGTCGACGTGTTACACATAACGTCTTGTTTATGTCAAAGAACACCGAGGAATGAATGAACAAACAAGGAAGTATTATTGTAGTGTGCCTTGAGTTTGAATCTCTCTCTCTCTCTCTCTCTCTCTCTCTCTCTCTCTCTCTCTCTCTGAACAATCCCTCATTTAGAACAATGTGCTTTGAACTTGAATCTCTCTCTCTCTCTCTCTCTGAAAATTCCCTCACTTACCATTGTGCTTAGAACTTGAACCTCTCTCTCTCTCTCTCTCTCTCTCTCTCTCTCTCTCTCTCTCTCTCTCTCTCTCTCTCTCTCTTTGGGAACATTCCCTACACGTGACACTGCATCTGGTGCTCGACTAAATTCCAGCAACAACACGAAACAGGAATTCCAATCCCATTATCCTCATCTGTTCAACCTCCAGTAAGCAAACGGAAGCGAATTCAGGCGACTTCAGTCGCCTTATGGGGATGATTGAAGAAGCCTTTAACTCATTATGCCCCAAACAGGAGGCCCTCCACCCCCACCCCAGTCCCCAAGAGGTTCCAAGAAATTCATAGAAGAAGAAGAAATAACCGAATAATCAGGGCATTCGTCCCCTCCCCGCAGTAAATGAATGACTCACTCAATCGTCGCATCCCCTAAAGAAATATGCAACTGCAAATCAGCTCGATGTTTTATCCAATTTAGAGGAGAGGGAAGTTGATTATACAACTACGAAGTATCGATTTCTTTAAGGCAACGATATGGAGGTGAAGTCGACTCTCTCTCTCTCTCTCTCTCTCTCTCTCTCTCTCTCTCTCTCTCTCTCTCTCTCTCTCTCTTCTTCTTGTACCAGTTTCACAACTAAAAGCATAAAATAATATTTAAATCCACCGTTACTTGTCTAGCACTAGAATCCATTACGAAACCTCCCACTAAGATCTCACTTTGTCAAGATCATTCATAGATATCAACTGATCACTCAGTGCAGTATATTGATGCTTTAGTTTCAGCAGGCCTCATGCCAACACGGGCTCTGCTCTTGGGCAGCCCTCAATATCAATGAAATAACGATAAACACTTCGGAGATGTTAGAACTGGTGCTACAGAAGGATTCGTTTTACTTTCATTATATTTCTTCCAAAGTCTCTTGTTTAGTTGTTCTTGTTTTCTGTTCTTCAGCCGAAAACTCCTTTTCTCTCTTGTCAGACGATTTTATTTACCTTTTCTCTTGTGTTATTCAAAGGTAAATGAAAAAAGGATTTGGTTTGCCTGGTTCAGTAGATAGTTGTCAACACCCGATATATGCAGTTAGTTCTTCAAAAATAATCTCAGAAATTCGACTTCATATTATATAATTTTACGTGCAAATATCCCGTGAGAATAATAATAAAAATACATTGAACGGGGAAAATTGTTATCTCTTTGTTTATTTTTTTTAGCATTTCAAGGGGGAAGATTAGTGACTTCTATATCATTCATTTTACCTGAAGAAAAATGATTCAGCTGAGAGGGATAATATTTCTGCTTTTCCTTTTACGTTTTTGAAGACATATTTAAGGGTAAAAGGAAAACTAACTTTACATTTCAACGCCTTATTTTTCTTAGTCTGCTTGATCGATAAACAAGTCTGCATAATCGATTATTTTTTTAAGAGCTGACCTTAAAGTCTGCCTGATCGATTATTTTTTTTTATTATTAGCTGACCGTAAAGTCTGATTGATCGATTATTTTAATTAATAGATGACCTTAAAGTCTGCTTGATTGATTATTTGTTTTAATAGCTGACCGTAAAGTCTGCTTGATCAATAATTTTTTTTAATGGATGATCTTAAAGGCTGCTCGAGCGATTACTTTTTTATTAATAGCTAACCTTAAGTCTGCTTGATAGATTGTTTTTTAATACCTGACCTTAAATTCTGCTTGATCGATTATTTTTTTATTAATCGCTGACCTTAGTCTGTTTGATCAATTATTTTTTTATTAATAGCTGACCTTATGTCTGCTTGATCGATTGTTTTTTTAATACACGACCTTAAATTCTGCTTGATCGATTATATTTTTATTAATAGCTGACCTTAAAGTCTGTTTGATGTTTATTTTTTATTAATAGCTTCTTGTCTGCTTGAGCGATTATTTTATTTATTTTCTTGCTTCCTTAAAGTTCAGGATCGATTATGTTTTTAATAGCTGAAAGTTTCTGTTTGATCAATTATTTTTTTTTTAATAGCTGACCCTAAAGCCTGCTTGATTGATAGTGTTTTTGAATAATTGACCTTAAAATCTGCTTGATCGATTATGTTTTTTTTATAGCTGACCTTAAAGTCTGCTTGATCGATTATTTTTTGTAATAGTTGACCTTAAAAGCCTGCTTGATCGATCATGTTTTTAATACCAACCTTAAAGTCTGCATGATCGATTACGTTTTGTAATAGCTGACCTTAAAGTCTGCTTGATCGACTGTTTTATAATAGTTGACCTTAAAGTCTGCTTGATCGGTTAAGTTTTTTAATTGCTGACCTTAAAGTCTTCTTGATCGATTATTTTTTTAATAGCTGACCTTAAAGTCTACTTGATCGATTATGTTTTTTAACAGCTGACCCTAAAGGTTGCTTGATCGATTATTTTTTTAATAGCTGACCTTAAAATCTGCTTGATCGATTATGTTTTTTAATAGCTGACCTTAAAGTCTGCTTGATCGATTATTTTTTTTAATAATTGACCTTAAAACCTGCTTGATCGATTTTTTTTATTAATAGCTGACCTTAAGTCTACTTAATCGATTATTTTTTTATTAATAGCTGACCTTAAGTCTGCTTGATTTATTATTTTTTTAACAGCTGACCTTAAAGTCTGCCTAGTCAGACTTTTAATTTTTTTTGCATGTAGCCAATGTTAAGGTTTCCCGGTTAGTTTTACTGGAATAATTATCCAGCTTTAAAGTTTGCTCTGTAAGTTTCCTTGAATGAGCTGCCCGCAAAGTTTGCCCAATCGGCGTTTCTGTCGTATTAGCCGGCCTTAAACTTAGTTTTTGCGTTCATTAGCGAATATCAAAGTTTGCCTAGTTAATTTGTTTATATTAGCCGACCCCAAAAGTTTGCCTAGTAACTTTTTTCTTAATTAGACAACGTTAGAGTTTGCCTGCTTTTTTTTTTTTTTTATTTATCAGCCTACCGCAAAGTTTACCCTATTAGTATTTTTCCAATAGGCTGAATCTCAAAGTTTGCCTGGTGATTCTTTTTTTCTAGCCAACGTGACAGTTTGCCTGATCAGTTATTTCAATTATCCGAACTCATAGTTTACTCAATTTGTTGTTTTAATGAGCCAACCTTTAAATTTCCCGGGTTAGTTTTTTTTTTTTGACATTAGTCGACCTTAAAGTTTGCCTGTTCAGTTTCTTTTCATAAGCAGGAGTTAGTACTTACCCAGTCATTTTTCTTTTATTATCCAACTTCAATTTTTCCTTATCCTTTTTGTAAATTAGCCAACGTCAAAGCCTGCCTGATCAGTTTTTAAGCTGATGTTTGCTTGCCTGGTCTGGTATTGAAGCTGATTAAGTTTGCCTTGTCAGTTTTTTTTCTAAATTAGCTAAGCTTATAGTTTACTCAGATGTTTTCTTTTAATTGGGCAACTTTAAAGTGTGCTGGTCAGATTTTTTTCAAATTAGCTTTTCTTAAAGTTTGACCAGTCTGAATTATTTTATCAGTTTATCTTACAATTATTCCAATTAGCTGTTCGATATTTTACTTAGCCGACCTTGAAGTCTGCTGTGTGACTTTTATTTTAATTCTCTGTCCTCAAAGTTTCGTCAGTTATTTCTTGTCTTTAGACGACATTAAAGTTTGCCTGGTTAGTTTTTTTTTTTTAACTGACTTCAAGGCTTGCCTGGCCAGTTTTTTTTTTATTAACTGGCCTCAAGGCTTGCCTGGCCAGTTTTTTTTTTTTATTAGCTGACCTTTAAGTTTGCTTGTCAGTTTTTATTTATTAGCAACTTCAAACTTTGTCTGATCAACTGTTTTTTTTTTTTTAGTTAACCAGCATTAAAATTTGCACAGTCAGCTTTTTATCTTTTTTTATATTGACCATAAAATTGCTAAAATTAGCCGATCTTAACTAAATTATGTCCAAACAGATTTTAATTTTTTTTTTTAATTAGCTGATCTTTAATTTTTTATTAGACGACCTTAACTAAAGTTTGTCCAGAAAGTTTTGAATATTTTTTTAATTAGCTGACCTTAAAATTGTTCCAATTAGACAGCCTTAACTTTTTCAATTTGTCTGACCTTAAAATTTTTGTTATTACCTTTTAAAGTTTACCTTAGCTGACTTTAATTAAAGAGTTTAGATTAACAATTCTAAAGTTTTTTTTCGGCTCAACTAGCTGACTTTAAAATTTTTTTATTACCGACTTTAGCTAAAATCTACTCAGTGAGCTTTTTATTTTTTTTAAATTAGCCAATTAAGAGTTTTTTTTTAATCAGCTCACCTTAATGGAAGACCTTGTGTATCTAACCCTGATATTCCAGTGGTCAAAGACTTAGCCATTTTTCAATAGAAAAAAAACCATTTTCCTTTTAAAGAAAAAAAAAGCCTCAATAGGACAATAAAACACAGAAGCGTAACATCAAAAAACTTCATCTTTTATATCACAAATCACAGTACAAAAATAGTTTTTGGAAATGGTTCGACCACTCGTTGACAGACGACACTGTTATAAAGATAGCCTCCCATCATCCGACCTGGCCTCTGGATATATATATATATATATATATATATATATATATATATATATATATATATATATATATATATATATATATATATATATATATATATATATATATATATATATATATATATATATACATATATATATGATGTATATATATATATATATATATATATATATATATATATATATATATATATATATATATATATATATATATATATATAAATTTATGTATATTTGTCAAACTATGGATGGTATCATATAAATACGGAATCTTAATTTGTAATGTAACTTTTTGAATCTCAAAGTTCTAACTTGAGAAAGGCATTTATTCCTTAAGGAGGGCGTAAATTCTCAGAATACGCCAGCAAATTGAGCAAATATAAATAATATATAAATAAATGAATAAAAGCAGGCTTATCATATAAAGACAATGATAAAACAAGATCAGTTTATATTATGGCAATAGTGTTAAAGGAAACATTTGAATGTTGTTATTTAAATAGTGAATCTTAATTTGTTTTTACAATCGAAAGTTACGGTACGTAATGTTTTAGAAAATTCTAACGTAATTTATTTTATTCTTTACTTGGGAGGATGTTTATGAAATTCTGATACGCCAGCATATGAGCAAATATAAATAATATATATAAAATATACAATAAACAACGATAAAACAAGATCAGTTTATATTATGGCAATATTGTTAAAGGAAACATTTAATTTCCTGTTATTTGTCGTAGTGAGACATTTTGCTCTTTACAGTTTCGATTGAGAGACCATATATCTATATATATAGAGAGAGAGAGAGAGAGAGAGAGAGAGAGAGAGAGAGAGAGATAATGGAATCAACACTGTTTTAGACTTGTGAAAGATGTTTTTGAAAGATGATATAATTTCAGAATCGCTAAGATTAGTTTCCTAAACTTCTAAAACGTTTGTGAAGTCTTACTCTTGGTCCCTGGGATCTAAACACGTTCGCCTATACAACGGCACTCGCCTTCACCTGCTCATCCAGTTGCTTTTGTTATCTATTAATTTGTTGATTTATCTGTTTTTCTCATTACTGATCTGCTGTAGGCTCACAAATGGTTTTAATGGAGCTTTTCCCATAATGCCCACTTTTGCCCAGGAATCGAACCTGGGTTTTCTCACTTGGTAATGGCGAAAAACCTGATCGGTCATACAATTGTCTCAGATATACTACTACTACTAGACATACTCATTCTATACTACTGAATTAAGTGTGTCTTGTTGTGATATTAAATAATAATAATAATAATAAATAATAATAATAATAATAATAATAATTATCTATATGAAATTATATATATATATATATACAATACACAAATATATATATATATATGTGTGTATATATATCAAATGTGTGTGTGTGTGTGTGTGTGTGTGTGTGTGTGTACACACACACTGACCTTCTTGTGGTGTGATTGGTAGCATTCTTGCCTAACAAATGAGAAGTCCCAAGTTCGACTCCTGGGCAAAAGTTGGCAGACACCCTGTTTCAACATATGCCTTTTCCATTTGGGAGATGGTCCTAGAAGTTAAAAGCCTTAATGCTTTGGCAAATATTTTGATTTTTTTTTTTTTGGGCTTGAAGGTGCTACCTCCACCCTATCCCACTGAGATTCTAGAGGCCGAAAAACTGGTCACTCATCCAAGGATTGACTAGACCCAACTTTTAATTAATGTTGCAGATCGAACACAGCCAGTAGTGGAGCAGATTATTGGGACTGATGTCCTCCATACTTTCCAATTAGACAGGCTTCAGGCTTCTTTTTATCATGTTAACCAGTCTTTACTCTGTATGTCAATTTTTTCAATACTTGACCAGGAAGGAGAGGTTTCTTTCAAAACTTTCTTATCATTTTCCAAAATACTGCTGTTTTAAGGAAAGTAGCACTATCAGAGATGTGAGTTCCATTAGGGTGGTGGGGTCTTCATGGTATCCAAACAAGAAAATCTAGATCCAAAATGCCAAGTCCTACAAGTGAAGGGAAACTGGTGAATGTGCGTTGCTGAACTTGCCTTTTGATAGTTGATGTGGTCATCATGTATGATAGCCTCCTATGACCTGAAAGGTTGCTCATCTATCTTCTCATCTGGAGATGATTTTAAGGTCAAAACGTTGGCCATGCACCATCCTACAGGTCCACAATACAGGGAAAACCTGCAGTCTGTGTAAATTGTGGATAGGGAATTCATCAGTGAACCCAAATGCATGTACTTCCAAAAGGGTTAAACATCATCATCAAGTGAACCTAGCATTTATCGTTTTGAAATTTAAATCCTCATCTGAAGAACTGTATAAAAATAAAACGCATCTATTTCTTCTCTGTAGATGCAAAATTTGTAAAATGAGTAATAAACAGAGAAATTGGCACAGCAAGAAGAGTATGGAAGTTAACAAACTCACTTAAATGCCACATTCTAAAAAAAAAGGATGATATGAATGATAAGTCTGACGAGAACAGGTATAGTCACTCAGAGAAAGTCAGGTAACCTGCAAAAAATCTGGATAATTTAAAGTCCTGCTGACAGAACTTTCACTGAAGGTGGAAGTGACGGCAGCTGTAGTGTATCTGCCTCTGTGCAAGGTTGATCTAGTGATGGAATTTCATGGTATTTCTAATTTCTGGAAGCTGGGGCAGCAGATGCTGTATCTTATTAACATTTGTTGGTGTTCTGCATATCTGAAGGCAAATCTGACAAGATAAGCAGTTGCTGTGTCTTCCTAGAGGAACATATCAACTTAAGATGTGGATTTTTTTTCAGGTAAAAGGAAAGAGTGCAAGTTGGGAGCTTTCTGTTGAGGAGGGTACTTCAGCAGCTTCAGGAAAGATTCTGGTTCCTAGAAAATGCCAGATCCTTCCAGGAAACAGTAGAAATGTCAGCAACACATCTAGCACATGTATGTACCAGAAAAACTGGTCCAGAACTTAAGATGGACTCTCATAAACTTTCTTCCATAACTTCTGCAATTGAAATGTTATTCTGCTGTTAACCAAGAGAGGGGTCATTGTTTACATTGTACAGTGGGACTAAGATTCTTTGAAGCATCCCGTCTGCCTAAGCTGTTCTGCTTCCAGCCTTGCATTTTTCATTTGCTCCTGTTGAGCTTGTTCCATTTAACTGTCTAGCTTCTTTTGCTCTTACCTTGTTCCATTTTCAATTGTTACTTACAAACAAATACTTCAGGCAAACCCATTTGAGAGTCTAGCAATGTAACTAATTGGTTATATTATTACACTAATAATAGTGATAATAATATCCTCTTTTATTTATGCTCTCTGCTAATTCTCAGGATGACTGATCTTTGCTCTCAGCAATATAGTTCAGTGACCAGATGAACATCATTCTTGGCTCATTTTACTTTGAACACGCCACACTAATCTGCCAAGTATTGCAGTTCTTGGCAACTCCAAAAGGGTCCAGTCCTAAGAATAGATATAATATCCTGATCTTTGTCGTTATAAGAGGGATTTCTGATCCTTAACTATTTCAAAAAGTGCTGGACACATTTTTTTTTAGTCAGGAACTCTGGATCACATTTCTCATCTAGTTCTTGCCAATTTTGATTCTCCTTTTCCTACTACACTGCCATTCCTAATCTTACACACTTGCCTACAT
>NC_089755.1:12932701-12970201 GCF_040412425.1 Macrobrachium rosenbergii
AGTTTCTTACTTAGAATTACCTTTCCTCACACCATGGAGTGCTCAGTAATATTCTTACAGGATCCCAAGGCAACACAGTGAAGACTCAGAACGGCCTAAGCTGTTATTCCCAGACTACTGTATAAACTGAGTGCAAGAGAATTTCTTCTACTATACAAGCACACACATGAGTCGCTCTTAGAGTATAGAATGCCATTCTTTTAACAAAGGGTTTTGGAAATTAATATCAAGCCCAAAGTTCCTTAGAAGTTCAGCTGTGTCTTACTATATAGGTTAACTTTCTTATTGCTTGCTTTCACAATCTAACACATACTCTGCATGCTAATAGAAATTGTAATTCCAGTCTATGTATATATATTTGTATGTAGTGGGCTTTATTGTACCCCAGTGGATCTAAGCAAAGGGGCATTCTAATTTCAAGAAAAAAGTTTTGTCAATATATTTGTTTTCTTCTGTCGCCTGATTTTGTCGTCAATATCATTACACAAGGACAACAGTTTAACATTTTAAATAAATCAGTTAATCGCTGGATTAAAGCAAGTTAAAGGATGGAAGAAAAGTAATGTCACAATGAAACACCGGAAGGAAAAACTGGTTAAAAACCACAAGACAGCAAACGTTAACCTTAGAAGACAGAATGTCATACAAGGAGAAAGAAAGTCCTAACCTCTTAAAGTTGTGGTGTAGGAGCCTTGACCTTCCTTGTTTCTTATCGAGCAAGTGTAGCGCCCGAAATCCCCTGGAGTAAGTTTTCTAATCTGCAAAGTCATATTATGCCTGGGAAAGAAGGAACATTATGTGGAAAATTAATGAACTGGGTTCCAGTCATATGCATTCAGATGGGAGCAACAAGCAACATCTTACTTTCCACCCTCTCCTAACAATTGATTCAAAGTGCACCTGCAAAAGGTTTTCCTCCCATAACACCTTTTAGACCTTCTTACTGTTAGTTTCCATTTCAGCGTTGAATAACCTCAAATAATTTATCATCATCTCCCAGCCTCCATTTTTGCAAATGACCAAATTAGCTCAAAACAATCTAATCCATCTTTTCCCCAACACTAACCTTTTAATCCTTTGGCCTAATTTTCATATTCCATTCCATTCCATTTCTTCATTTGTATTCAACATACATTACACACTTTGCGAGTCCTTTTAGCAAAGGATAATTGTTCTGTAATCTCTTCAAGTCCAACATTGGCTTGTGCAGTCTCCTCCCAAGCCTCAGGGTGCGCCCACTCTACAGTAGGCTACTTAACTCACACACATCACAAAAGTGGGAATACAAGTTAACAGCTTATTGGAAGTCTGACCAGTGCTTCATGTGATTAAACAGCATCGGTCAAAGAATTGTTCCCCGCTTACAGGAGTTGACATTTTTCAACCTGAATGTGATATGTGATAAGATGCTGACATATGTTTAATGACTGTAGTGTGGATGCACCCTTAGCATATGCTCTGCTGCCTTCTTTGCTGATCATATGCTTTAACTCCTCTATTCTCTCACCTACTGTTTCCATTCTGTGTCTATCCATATTAGCATTAATTGCCCCTTCTTCCTGGTATTCACTCATATTTACTAGCAACTTTCTCATCATACTTACATTTTGCAGCTCACTAGTTTCAGCAGTTAAACTGCCATGGAGACAAATACTTGGTCTCAGACACACTTTTATGCCAAACCAGACATTCTCCTGTCTACATATTCTTTTGCTTCTGTCATAAAAACTTTTAATTCGTATCAACAACTTATCTTCTGTAATACTGTACTATACAATCCTATTTATCAACTGTATCAGTAGTTTTTTTGTAGGTTCATGTATGCCACACACTTCTTTTATATCATGACTGTTTCTTAGTAAACAAATGAGTCACACAAACTCTTCCTTTTTTAAACTAACATTTCCTCCTTTATCAGACATTAGAATGTTCAAAATCCCTTATCATTATAACCATTAATCCACTGTAATTATAATGCTGATGTATATGTTGTATCAATTAATGTAACTAAAATTCAACAATGTGCAGTAAATGCTAACACTCAGGAAGTTAATGAAAACTTACGTGTAAGGTGGATGTCCATCCTGTATAGTATTGGTGAAGTATTCTTCCGTAAGACGTCGTAGTCCCAAATGATTCTCCAGGATCCACATGACATTAGGATCTGGGAAAGCGGCGTAGAGGCAAGTCAGGCTCACTGCCTGCCCAAGATGGGCCCAGATTTGGCTGCCAGGCCCCCTGACCTTAGGCGCGAAGTACACGTTCAAGACGACTCTTTTGCTCTTCGATGGCGGATAGCCATTGCTTGCGATGCAAATGTATCCCCCAGCGGTCTGATGGTTTACGTGTTCCAGTATAAGCTTTCTTTTCTCCCAACTTTGAACTGAGGGACAGAGAAGTTGGAATTGTCAAAATTCCTTTTTAGTAACAATTGTGGGTAACAGTCAAAAGAGGCTGCACATGCTATTTACAAGAGTCCTGGCCTACTTGAAAGCAGATCAAAGATATAATTCCACAGGGATGCATTCTAACTTAACCCGTACAAGAACACTGTTGCCTGTCTTGGCCAAGGTGTGGCTTTGCCTCCTCTGGACACTCCACCCCAATGTGACGACATATATAACGTAATAACGTGTACAGGACTTTATCATATGTCAATACACTTTATCATCATTTATCAGTATAAATTTATCATCATTTGTCAGTGTAAATTTGTCATCATTTATCAATATAACTTCATCAATTGTCAATATACGTCATCATACGTCAGTATAACACTACCATCATTTGTCAGTATATAGTTATCATCATTTGTCAGTATAACACTATCATCATTTGTCAGTATAACACTATCGTCATTTGTCAATATAACTTTTATCATCATTTGTCAATATAACTTTGTCATTTGTCAATATAACTGTATCATTTGTCAATATAACTTTTATCATCATTTGTCAGTATACTTAGCATCATTTGTCAATATCACTTTATCGTTGTCAACATAACTTTATCATCATTTGTCAATATGACGCCAGGTAATTTTTCACCAATCAGTCAGTCGTCATTTGCCCAAGAACAGCGGAAAGACGAACGCCCATTGAGGTCAGTTCGGCCTGAGGAAATTCCAAGATTCAGCAGCCCTCATCTCCTAAACAAGTGAACTCTTTTATTGCCAGAAAATAAATATGATTGAATTGAATTGAACTGAATATAGAATTTAGGCCAAGGGGCAAGCACTGGGACCTAAGAGGTTACTCAGCACTGAAACGGAAATTGACAGTAAGAAGGTCTGACAGTTGCACTATGAATCAATCGTTAGGAGAGGGTGGAAAGTAAGATGGAAGAAAGAGAATGTGAAAGGAGGTACAGTAAAAGGAACGAAAGGGATTGCAGGTAGGGGACAAAGGCCCGCTGCAAAAACCTTAAGTAATGCCTACAGTGCACCGCATGAGGTGCATTGACGGTACTACCCCCTCCGGGAGAAAAATAAAATGTACGAAGAATTAATGTGCAGTTTTCGTAACTGGGCTGACGTTTTGGAAAGAACTGTTTGTTTATTGTTCCCGGCTAATGTAATCCGCTAAATCAATTTATCATCCAACAGAAGATTTAAAATGTTTCCAGTTATGTAAATGCTAGATTGCATAATTAATGTCTTCAGCCCATTCTTTATGAGTTTTACTCATTGCAAAAATATTCATGTTTCCTCTCCTTTTGGTTGCACAACGCAATATATATGGAATAAAATTATATCATATCAAAAGATGGGTGGGTGTATGGATAACACTAGAGGTTGAAGAAACCACACGTTACTACAATTTGCAACAGATCTATGGGGCATGGTGTGAGAGGCAAGAGATTTTATATGGAGAAATATGTGTGTGTATATATATATATATATATATATATATATATATATATATATATATATACATATATATATATATATATGTATGTATATATTATACATATGTGTATACATATGTATATATATATATATATATATATATATATATATATATATATATATATAACTATTGTCTGCATGTTTATTATATTTAAAAAAATATATATACATATATGCATATACTGTATATATATATGTGTATGTATACATTATTATACACAAGGTCATTATTTTAATAAATCAACAGAGAAGAAATAAATACCAATTACGCGCAGACCAAAAGAAAGAATAAAGGTAAATATAAAAAAAAAATCAAGAAAAGAGATAAAACATCCAGCCATAACCTCACCGTACGCGGAGGAATTGATCCTGATCCGACTGTAGTCTTCTCTGAACCACTTGTAGGAAGGGGTTGGGGTTCCGTGGGCGGAGCAGCTGAGGACTGCTTTCATTCCCTCCATCACCCACAGCTCCTCGTCTTTGTCGTCCAACACTGGCGGTTCTGGAAGGGCAGGGTTTCTATATGTTTTATATATATATATATATATATATATATATATATATATATATATATATATATATATATATATAGTCTACTAAATATCACTTTTACCAGATACATAAATAATTGTAACAGCCACAATGCCCTCTTATTTTCTCAAATTTATGCGCTTTCTGGATACGCTTGTCAGTGCAAAGCCTTAGATCCAAGTGCAAGAAATCTGGAAGGAACTACGATGTCCGGTAGCGGAAACGAACCCGCAAATCTCTCAAATACTTGGATCTAAGGCTTTGCAGTGACAAGCGTATCCAAAAAGCGTAAAGAATTCGAGAAGTTAAGAGGGCATTGTCGTGGCTATTGCAATTATACACACACACACACACACACACACACACACATATATATATATATATATATATATATATATATATATATATATATATATATATATAGATAGATAGATAGATAAATACACACACACATATATATATATGTCTGTGTATATATATATATATATATATATATATATATATATATATATATATATATATATATATATATATATAAATACATGCACACACACATATATATATATATACACAATATATGTATAAATACACACATACACACACACACACACACACACACACACACACATATATATATATATATATATATATATATATATATATATATATATGTATATGTATATGTATATGTATGTACACACACACACGTATATTCAGACATTAACTCACAAATAATCCATTAGTATCAGAATGCACTCTACCTTCGTATAACTCACACTTCAAGGGAATTAATATTATAATAAGTCCCCCTAACCTGACAGGATTCGAACCTGTTTCTTTTAGGGTTAGAGGCAGGGAGCCAGTGAGCATGTGCACTCATCCGTCAAGAGAGGTCTAAGCTGTTTTCAACAATGGTGTAAATTTTCCCTTCGAATTGAGGTTCTGGGCACAGATACGAAATCAACCCAGATTTTGTGTCCCTTAGTTTACAAGAGCATAGCTTCTATCCTGATTAGGAGTTATACCATAAGTGGGCAGTGCCGTCAGTGCACAACATGCGGTGCACTGTAGGCATTACTTCAGGTTCTTGGCAGTGTACCTTTCATTCCTATTACTGTACCTCCATTCGCATTCTCTTTCTTCCATCTTAATTTCCACCCTCTCTTAACAGTTGTTTCATAGTGCAACTGCGAGGTTTTCTTCCTGTTACGCCTTTCAAACCTTTCTACTGTCAATTTGCAGTTTCAGCTCTGAATGATCTCATAGGTCCCAGTACTTGGCCATCGACCTGAATTCTATATTCTGTTCTATTTTATGAGGATTTGGTCCTGAGGAATTCATAGTTAGAAGAAAAATCACCGTTCAGGTTATCTTTTCGTCCTATAAACCCAAATCCTGGTTAACATAGGGAAATTTTTTTTAATAAAAGATCAGAATCTGGAATCTCGCTAGAGTTCATCAACTTCTTTGAGCAGAAGGAGAAGAAGACACAAGCGAAGCAGTAGTAGTAGTAGTAGTAGTAGTAGTAGTAGTAGTAGTAGCAGATAGGACTCGTCTCTGTAACGGCTCCACCATCTCCGTTTCGATGAACAAACGCTCACGCAGTAACAATGAAGGCGAGATTAGTTACAGTTTGCACGAAACGATAACAGTGAAACCTCACATAAGTATTGCACTCTCATCAGTGTTGCTTGGCTTATATACTCGATATCCCATTGCAAATTGATATTAACGTAATGGTTATAGATCGCCCATTTTAGCTTCGAGGCTCCTGTTTTATATTTCGTAATAATCTCACTCTGTAATGTCCCTGCAGTTTATTCATGCAATTATTGTATTTCAAAGTTAATTGCACATGCTTTAGATGCACCTTTTGTAATGTCAGTATTACTTACTAATCCTGTCATTTGCTGCTTTATTCTGTTCTTTTTTGTTTTACACTGTACAAGCATTTGATGCCCTTGAACTAGCTTTACAAATCATAGAAACATGTGTTATTATTATTATTATTATTATTATTATTATTATTATTATTATTATTATTATTATTATTATTATTATAACTACATACTTTCTCAGCTCCATTCATTCCCTTACCAGAGCAACATGGCTGGAAATGAGGCTTTCGTAATCAAACCATTCTTTTGAGTTAACATAGCAAAGCACGCTTAAGCAAGCAGCACTACTTGATTGAATTCAGTCCTTATGAGGACGGGATCTCTGTATGAAACTCAGAATGTCTAATGTCTACAGAAACTACACAAACCAGGTCAGTCCTTATGAAGACAAGACCTCTGTATGAAACCCAGAATGTCCAATGTCCACAAAAACTACACAAACCAGGTCAGTCCTTATGAAGACAGGATCTCTGTATGAAACCCAGAATGTCTAATGTATATAGAAACTACATAAACCAGGTCAGCCCTTATGAAGACAGGACCTCTGTATGAAACCCAGAATGTCTAATGTTCACAGAAAGTAAGGAACCCAGAGAAGCAATGAAACCCCTTTAGCTCTTCGCGTACCTACGACGTTCAAGAACCCGTGGATGGACGTCGAGGGCAGAGTGTTTATGTTGCAAGTGTAGTATCCATGGTCCTTGATAGTGACGTTGGTGATTGTGAGGATCCAGGTCGACCTCTGCTCTCTCTGCACGGACATCCGGGGGTCCCTGATGATCACAGCTTCGCCCATCGACAGGACGATGTTGGTAACTTTTTTCATCCAAGCCACCTGGTTTGGGAGAAAGAGCAGGTAGAATAGATAGTAAAAATAACAAGAATAAAGATAATAATAATAACTGGAAACTTCTGTTCCACAGGAAATGGAAAGCCCCCTCTCCAGTACATAGAAAACCCTACTTTGTTGTAAATCGAATGCTCTTCTCTACAGCAAATGGGCAGCCCTGATCTTTAGGAATTGGAAAGCCTCATTCTATAGCAAATAGAAAGACTACTCTACGGTACAGTGAAAGCCTTCTCTACAGCAAAAGGGTAGCCCTACTCTTTAGGAACTGGAAACCCCCTTCTCCAGTATATAGAAAACCCTACTCCTTTAGTAAACTGAATGCCCTTCACTACAGCAAATGGACAGCCCTGCTCTTTTAGGAATTGGAAAGCCCCATTCTACAACAAATAGAAAACTACTGTACAGTGAAAGCTTTCTTTACAAAAAATGGTCAGCCATGCTCTTAAGGAACTGGAAATCCCCATTCTACAGCAAATGAAAACTACTCTACAGTGCAGTGAAAGTCTTCTCTACAGTAAATGAATAGTCCATCACTGCATGAAGAGGAAGAGACCTGCCCTATGATTTAAGTGAATAACCTGCTCTACAGAAAATGGAAAACCTTACCTTACCTTACAGAGCACTGAAATTCCTTCTGTACAGTAAAATTAAAAGGTACTGCTCAACAGTAAATACAAGACCCTATCCTACAGCATATTGAAAAACCTTCTCTACAGCAATTGAAAAGCCTTATTCCACAGTAAATTGAAAACCTTGACCTCCATAAATGGAAAGCCGTACTATTCTGTAAATAGAAAGTCCTGCTTTACTGTAAATGGAAAACTTACTCTGTATAAAATTGAAATACCTTCCCCATTGTAAATGGAAATCCATGCTCTACAAGAGAAAGAAAAGACTGCACCAGAATAGATAGAAAGTATTTCTCTATTTCAAGTGGAAAGATGTTTTCTACAGGAGATAGAGAACTTTGCTCTACAGTAAATACAAAGTCTTTCTCTACTCTAAGTGGAAAGTCCTGTTCTACAGTATATGGGAAGCCTTACTCTACAGTAGATAGAAAACCTGGCTCTAGAGTAAATTGATAGCCTTTCTGTAGAGCAAATAGGATACCCTGTTCTACAGTAAATGGCAAGCCGTGCTCTGTAGCAAATGGAAAGTCCCATGCTACAAAAAAGATGGAAATCCTTGTTTTACAATAAATGGGAAGTCCTGCACGATAGTAAATTGAAAACTGCTCTTCAGTAGATAGAAAACCTTGCTCTTTAGTAATTTATGCAGAGTGCTGTGGAAGTTACTCTTTTCTAAGAGAACCCGAATTTCAGAATATCTAAAATAATCTTGGTGATATATTCTGAGGTATCAGGTACGTTCAAATTCACTTTTCTGTCAGTGCACCCTGGTCATTACTTTTATAATGTACAATGGGCTAGTTCCGAATGTGAGTGAGTACTGGTGGGCTTTTGTCTTTGACTGTACATCTAAAAATACCTCAAGGAACCCACAATGCTAGTGTATTAACCTTTTACAGGGGTTCTAGACACATAAAAGAAACAGTTTCCATATTACTTTGTACAGGCATCATGCAACATAATGCGAAATCTTTGCAAGAATTTAATGAGCTAGATTTCAGATGGCAAAGAGCGGTAGGCCTACAAATCTACGAGTGTATGGACTACAAAAGAAGTCGCCATTTAGATATGGCAATATCAAGGACACAATAAACAGAACAGAAAATTTCTAGTAGCACAACATAAATGTGAATTCTTGTAAGATTATTCAGATGGTTGAAAGTTTGGAAAACTGACCTTGTAATCTCCAGGTGTTTGCACAAAACAGGTCAGTCTTGCCGTTTGTCCCACATTGACTGTCACAGTTTGAATCGGCAGGCCGTAGTGAGATTCTGCAGAAGGAGAAGAACTAGTTAAGATTCTAAATGAATAGCTACAAAATATACCAGATTTAGAGTAGATTATTCCCTAATCAACCTGCGACAATGACCAAGTTATCACAGTGGAAGTACCGTTGTATGAGATAGTGTTTCTTTGCTACTAGCAGCTTGGGCTGATGAGCAGCGTTTTGCTATTTTGTAGCTAAAATTGTTCTGACTTTACTGCTTTTTTTTCAGCACACTAAAGAGTGGTGTCGCATATGGCTATTACATAAGTACTCCACGGTTTAAGTAAAACAAAACAAGGGAAGTTCAAATGATTCAGTGACTTGTGACAAGCAACTAGATAAAAATTCTTCTTTGCAAGTATATAGAAAGATGAAAAATCATATGATATGAATTAAACTTATAACAAAGTCCTGTTTTTCCTGCAAAATTTTGTCTTTGGAAATATTAATAATGTCACCTAGATGCACTGCCTATAATTTGCCACTAAGGTGGCAGACATTGATTTTTTGTGTCTAAAGTAAAACTGGAAATTTCAACCTAGTAAACTTTTCAGATAAATAATTTAATAAAAATTTAGGGAACTTTTTGGCAATTTATTTCACAATAACACACTCCTAAAACATTTTACTATGACCGAACTACCTCATGGGAAAGGGGATCATGCCACGTTTTCTGGATACAGTGGCCTTTCCAGAATGCTAACCTAGAATTTGTCACCTCGGGGTGGTGCTGGAATGTGAATTTCAAGTTCTCATTGGCTTGGCTCCTATTTTTTATTGTAGTAATTGACTATTTAGCTTTTGAGATACTCATGGGTGCAACTTACGTTTATTTTCCCCTCATAGGGAGATAGTGCCGCCAGTGTACCTCATGCGGTGCACTGTAGCCATTACTTAAGGTTCTTTGCAGCATCCCTTCTGTCCGTAGCTGCAACCCCTTTCATTGCTTTTATTGTACCTCCGTTCATATTCTCTTTCTTCCATCTTCCTTTCCACCCTCTCCTGACAATTGTTCCATAGTGCAATTGGAAGGTTTCCCTCCTGTTAAACCTTTTAAACCTCTTTATTGTCAATTCCTGTTCCATCGCTGAATGACCTCGTAGGTCCCAGCGCTTTGCCTTTAGCCTAAATTCTGTATTCTATTCTGTTCTATTTTTATTTCCATTTCTGACATCCCATTTGGTATTCATTGCCACTTGATTTAGTTTTTAATACTTTTGATGACAGTAATTGCTCCCTACATGTGTTACTGAAATCGTTGATAACAGCGTTTATTCCTTAACTGGGTTTTTGATATGTCATGTCAGGAACCACTTGATGATTATTCGGAAATTAATGGGAACAGTAATTGTGATTTTGCATAGATTGTATTGCTGGTCCTGTTGAGTGATATTCTAAAATTTATCAGCATTTCCTCTTGACAGAGGTTTTCCAGATGTTTGGCAACAATTTTCAGTTTTCTGTAAAAGAAAACTATTGTGCCGGTTTTGTCTGTCCCCCCGCACTTTATTCTGTTCCCACTTTTTCCTCTCCGCCCTCAGATCTTAAAAACTACTGAGGCTAGAGGGCTGCAAAATGGTATGTTTATCATCCACCCTCCAATCATCAACCATACCAAATTGCAGGCCTCAAGCCCCAGTAGTTTTTATTCAAGGTTAAAGTTACCCATAATTGTGCTTCTGACAACGATATAGGAGAGGCAACCACCGCGCCTGGGTTAAATTTCATGGGCCGCGGCTCATACTGCATTATACCGAGACCACTGAAAGATAAATATATTTTCGGTTGCCGTGATTATACGCTGTAGCGGCTGTACAGAAAACTCGATTGCGTCGAAGACTCTTCGGCTCATTTTTTACTTGTTTGAAGAGCCTCTGCTTCAAGCAATTGTCTCTGGAGTCATTTTAAGAGATCCAATGACAGTGTCTCCTCCGATGGGGATTTTTGGAAAATGTAACAAGTGTGGTTACTTTACTCTTCTTGTGGTTCTCATTTTCACAGCTAAGGATCTATGGGCCAGCTTTTGGCAATAATCTTCAAACTGTTGGCTGTAAGAAATATATTGTTGAAGGCCATATAGGTAACAAGGGGTTCTTAAAGGAAGGAAAAGGCTGATATCTGGACTGATTATCGAATGAGTTATTTAAATTATATATATATATATATATATATATATATATATATATATATACATATATATATATATATATATATATATATATATATATATATATATATATATATATATATATATATATGTGTGTGTGTGTGTGTGTATATCTACTGGTCACTTTTACCAGATACATATGTAATTGTGGCTATTACAATTATAGATATACAGTATATATACTGTATATATATATATATATATATATATATATATATATATATATATATATATATATATATATATATATATATATATATATATATATATATATATATTTATATATATAATATATATATATTATAGATAGATGTATATATTTCTATATGCATAAATACATACATATATACATGTATAAAACCTTGAACCGTTTTCCCTAGCAGTGGGTGGCTCCCAAGAAAAGTACAGACAGCAATCACCACCACATTCACAGTTAAACAGTTAAACCGCTGAATTATGGATGGACCCCATATTTATACAAAAAAACTTTAGCTAAAACTGAAAAATACAGTTCCCTTTGTATTGCAATTGTATTTGACTAAGTATGAACAATAGAAATAGGAAAAATAATTCAAATATTCAGTCTGGTACCATCTCCATTTAAAAAGAGGAAACAATGATATCTAAAATATTTTGTCGATTTGGGAGTAAAGGTTTAAGAAGAAAATTAGGAATCAGGTAGCAGGATGGAGTTAGAAATGGAGTTAATGGAAGTTCCACATGCAGATGAGATAATGATGAAAGGGTGATGGATATGGCTTGGACATGTCCTTCGAATCATCCCTGGGAGAATAGTCTGTGATAGTTCCACTTGGTCCCGTGGAGGGTAGTGCCGTTAGTGCACCTCATGCTGTACACTGTAGGCATTACTTAAAGGTTCTTTGCAGCGTCCCTTCGGTCCCTAGGTGCAACCCCTTCGTTTCGTTTTACTGTACCTCCATTCATGTTCTCTCTTTTCCATCTTACTTTCCAACCTCTCCTAACAATTGTTTCATAGTGCAACTGCGAGGTTTTCCTCCCGTTACACCTTTTATAACCTTTCTCCCGTCAATTTCCCTTTCAGTGTTGAATGACCTCATAGGTCCTGGCGCTTGACCTTTGGCCTAAATTCTGTATTTTATTGTGTTCTAAAAAAACTGCTGGCATATGGTCAGCCTTACAAGATTCGAGAAGCGTTCGAGTAAGTAAGTGACTTGTTCAGGTCATAAAACAACGCTCTTATACTTGGTAGACTTCTAACAGAATAGAATAGAATATAGAATTTAGGCCAAAGGCCAAGCTCTGGGACCTGTGAGGTCATTCAGCACTGAAAGGGAAACTGAGAGTAAAGAAGGTTTATTGAAAGGCGTAACAGGAGGAAAACCTTTTGCAGTTGCTCTATGAGTCAATTGTTAGGAGAGGGTTGAGGAAAGTAAGAACAAAGAAAGAGATCTGAACGGAGGTACAGTAAAAGGAATGCAAGGGGTTGCAGCAGGGTGCCGAGGAACCTCAAGTAATGCCTACAGAGCACCACATGAATTACATGCAAGTCTGCAGAGCATGCATGACTTTTCAGTTACTGTTTGATTCTGTGATGGCAAAGCCATTGCTTTGTTAAGTGTTCCAGTGCTTTAACTCCTTAAATACCAAGATGAATGGTAATTGCATTCTCTCCAGTTTCTAAAGAGAAGATATGAGTGTGAAGTGATAAAGTTGTTTTTGTATAATGGTCTTTTTTTAAAAGACAAACCTACAATAAATTGCTAAAACTGGGTAAATTAACCCAGTTTTAGCAATTTATAATTTGTCTTTTTACTTTCATCTGAAATATATTTGTCCAATATCTTACATTCAAAACTGTACCAATACAAATTCATCTGCATTTAGGAGACAAGTCTATTTACTCTTACCCAAAACTTAATTTTAAAAAATGCTAAGACGTTTGTTCAAATTCACTTAAAATTTTAACGGCTCTGTCAATGCTTAATTGTCCCAACACAAAAAAAAATTATAAATTTCAAATATGTATGGGGATCTACAATTTACGAAGTGTATTCAGGATTTTAGTCCATGCCTCTTAAATAACAAAAATGGGACTACTATTTAAAGACTGCATTGAGATGTAAAGGACCATGCCAGTTTACATGATTGTGAAAACTTACTATACTATTTGGTGACTGCATTCAGGATCTTAGCGCCCATATAACTCCAAGAAAGTGACTATGCTACAGTATTTAGTGACTTCATTCCTGAAGTTATAGTCCCTGCACATTAGTTTAGTTGCCTAAAAGTGACTACAGTATATAATGACAGTATTGAGGATCTTGGAGTCCGTACAACTGCAGTCAGTGACTACGTTCGGATGTTCCAGTCCATGTCTCTACTGTTTAGTGATTATGTTCAGAAGTGGAAAAAATTGACTACTATTTAGTGCCTGCAGTTGGGATGTTTTAATCCATGGCTGTTAATTTAGGTGATTCTACTGTTTTTAGTGGCTGTATTTTAGGATCTTGCAATCACATGATTGCAAATGAAAACTTGACTACTATTTAGAATTTTTAACACAATGTTACAGTTCAGTTCATGGCTGTTAATTTGTACTATACTACTTAGTGACTGCATTTAGGATCTTGAGTCCATATAACTGCGAAAAAATTACTACACTATTACTGACTGGGTCAAATTGACATTACAGTCCGTGTGTGTTAGCCTTCCTTGAAAAATGGACTTCTCTTCTTACCTCTCAAAAAATAAGCTGGTGTCTAGAGCGGTTAGTTTCATCTTCCCTTGGGGCGTAACGGCTATGGCTCCTGACACCTGCAAGGGAGAGCACACTTTAATCTGTCTACGCAGTGCTTGTGACGACAGAAGGTGGTAATGTTTGGTCGTTAAATATTGCTTGCTTAATCTTATGTGAGTTGCTTTACTCTGTGGTTTCCCTTTCTTCTTTTTACTCATGAGAATTCTGTAGTACTTTGCAGGTGATGACACTCAGGAATTTTTCTGTATGAGTGTCTGCATATTTTTTAATAATAATAATAACAATAATAATAATAATAATAATAATAATAATAAGTGTTCTGAGACCACAGACTCTGCCAATGGCCGAGATCTCCTTCTTCTAAATGCTCCCAACAAAAGTTTCCCTTATCAGAGTGGAGATTGCTCTCAAAGCCTGCTAATTTGTAGGTATGATTATGTCCACATCTGGTTGAATTTTCGTAAAATCCCCGCTTATTTTATTGCGTAATTCAGCTAAAAAGAAGACGAACAGGCAGACCAGCCTCTCATCCAAATTCGTTGATAATGGGAGTTTTTAAATTTACGTTTCCTAGAGATTTATTTTTTATTTACTTTCATCAAGACTGAACTGAATAATGTGACCCCAGAAAGTCATAAATTCTACTAATCTTCGCACACTAACCACCAAAGTTAACCATCTGCAAGTAGTCCCCAAGGTAATGTTTTGGCAAAGATTTGTCCAAAGCCATTGATCCATTCTTGAGGTGGTTTGTTTACACACACAGACTCACACCGACATTAGTGAAAGCAACATTAATAACTCCTGGGGCTGTCTCAGTTCATGGCCATCCTAGGCAGTTGCCCAGAGGCCCGACAATTCTAGGGGCCCCAGTAAGTCCTTGAACACTGATTTGATTCTGTAGCAAATTTTATGCACTGTATCACCATATGCCTTTTTTCATATATATACAGTATATATATATATATATATATATATATATATATATATATATATATATATATAATCAGAAAGCTACAAACGTCCTTTAATATCAATTCGCTCTACCTCGGAAATAATATATTTTCGTATATATTTACCAATATATTATTTCCGAGGTAGAGCAATGAATTAGATATTAAGACATTTATACTTTCTGTTATATATGAATCACATGATGTGATAAATAGTCATATATATATATATATATATATATATATATATATATATATATATATATATATATATATATGTGAATTTTTATCACCGTGATTTATATACATTCATGAAAGCTACAAATGTGGCTCAATATCCAATTCACACTACTTCAGGAATATCCCCGATAAATTATCACTGAAGTGATAAATGGATCAACACCCTTAAAAATTCCTCTTAATTGTTAATTCCCCATCAGGATATTACCAGTAGCGTGAATTGGATATTAAACGACATTTGTAGCTTCATGATTATATATATATATATATATATGCTATATATATATATATATATATATATATATATGTATATATATATATATTTATAGACAAAATCCACGAAGGAAAGAAAAACACTGGAGTGCTGCAAGGCTTCGTAAAGGACGCCAGTCAGAAAGACCTCGCAGCAGGCCAGTGTTTCTCTTTCCTTCGTGAATTTTAAAACTTTATTATATATTCATCACGTTCCACATTTTCGTGATTCAGTTACACACACACACACATACAATATATATATATATATATATATATATATATATATATATATATATATATATATATATATATATATAAAATAAGAAGGCCCATAAAACACTATTTAAACATTGAAACCATATATTTCAGGCACTTGTTTCTGTGCCCCTGTTCACTGGTAGAATATGGACAGGTGGAAAGTTACAATGGTATATATACAAAAACATGAAGGTGTGGCCTTAGGCCTCCGATGTTAAGGTGGCGTTTCTTAGAAGGAGGGAGATTGACCAAATTCCCTAGTGGTTTTGGCCTCATTAGCTCCGTTTGGCGATGGATCTGGCGGTCACGTTTCTTGGGTCATCTTCTTCAAAGGGTGCGAGGATTAAGGTGTCAATGGCGTCCGATTTCAATGTCCTCCTGACAGGTTCATATTGTTGGTTTGATTGATGATAGCAGATTCCAGCATCTTTCTTTTGTACGGACAGCTACTCTTGAAAACCAACTCCGCCTCCAGTTAATGACATGCCCTGTATTTCTAATATGTAGGAAAATTCCCGAACTCTCCGAGCGTAACGTACTGATCTTTTGTGCTCTGTTATTCTTTGCGAGCGATCTACCTGTCTAAGCCTACATAAATGTCGCGACAATTACTACACGGTATCTTGTAAACTCCAAATTCTTCCCTTTTGTTATTTAAGTATCGTTAATGAGCGAACTCCCGATGGATTTGGGATAATGGAAAATGAAAGGATTATTAGAACTGAGTTGCTCGGTGGCCTTTTGGATGTTTTCATCGTATGGAAAAATTTATTTTGTTGTTGAAATCTATTTGTCTGTTGTGAGTGGGACCTCTGTAGTATATTTTATTTGCTTTATTAATAGCCCTCTCGATAATGTGTGGTGGATAAGAGCAGTTGCGTTAGGTGTTGGCGGATCGTGTTAAATTCTTGATCCAGGTACTCATTTGAACATATCCTAAGTCCTCTGAGGAATAAGTTGCACCCTACCATGATTTTTACGGAGACGTCGTGGTAGCTTAGAAATGAATGTAGGAGACAGCGAAGGTGGGTTTTCTATATACTGTAAATGCATACCTGTTCTGTTTTCTTATGATCAGTACATCTAGGAACGGCAGTTTTCCGTCCTTTTCCCATTCTGTTTTAAATTTTATGGTCGGAACTAGCGAATTTAGCCTATTAAAAAATTCCTTAAAATCCCCCCAGCTATTGTCCCAGAAAGTAAAGATATCATCTACGTATCTAAGCCAGATCATGTTATGGGGTTTGATAGACGACAAAAGTTCTGTTTCGAAATATTCCATTCTGGCAAACTTGTACATGGAATATTTTCACGAAACAGAACTTTGTCGTCTATCAAACCCCATAACATGATCTGGCTTAGATACGTGAATGATATCTTTACTTTCTGGGACAAATAGCTGGGGGATTTTAGGAATTTTTAATAGGCTAAATTCGCTAGTTCCGACCATAAAATTTAAAACAGAATGGGAAAAGGACGGAAAAACTGCCGTTCCTAGATGTACTGATCATGAAAACAGAACAGGTATGCATTTACAGTATATAGAAAACCCACCTTTTGTGTCTCCTCAGGATTTTTTCTGTATACCACGACGTCTCCGTAAAAATCATGGTAATGCAAACCTATTCCTCAGAGGACTTAGGATATAATTCAAATGAGTACCTGGATCAAGAATTTAACACGATCCGCCAACACCTCCTTCTTCTAACTGCTCTACCACCACACATTATCGAGAGGGCTATTAATAAAGCAAATAAAATATAGGTACAGAGGTCCCTGTGCACAACAGACAAATAGATTTCAACAACAAAATAAAAAGCTTCCATACGATGAAAACATCCAAAAAGGCCACCGAGCAACTCAGTTCTAATAATTGTTTTATTTTCCATTATCCCAAATCCATCGGAGTTCGTCATAAACGTATAATCTTAAATACACTAAAACCAAAGAAGCCGAGTTTACAAGATACCGTGTAGTAATTGTCAACATTTATGTAGGCGAGACAGGTAGATCGCTCTCACAAAGAATAACAGAGCACAAAAGATCAACTACATTACGCTTCTCGGAGAGTTCGGGAATTTTCCTACATATTAGAAATACAGGGGGCATGTCATTAACTGGAGTTGATTTTGAGTTGGTTTTCAAGAGTAGCTTATCCGTACAAAAGAAAGATGCTGGAATCTGCTATCATCAATCAAACCAACAATATAACCTGTCAGGGAGGACATTGGAAATCGGACGCCATTGACACCTAACCTCGCACCCCTTTGAAGAAGATGACCAAGAAACGACCGCCAGATCCATCGCCAAACGGGGAGCTAATGAGGCCAAAACCACTAGGAATTTGGTCATCTCCTCCTTCTTAAGAAACGCCACCTCCTTAACATCGGAGGCCTAAGGCCACACCTTCATGTTTTTGTATATATACCATTGTAATATTCCACCTGTCCATATTCTATATAGTATATAACAGGGGCAAAAACAAGTGCCCAAGAAAATATATGGTTTCAACGTTTAAATAGTGTTTTATGGGCCTTCTTATTTTCATATTACACTGTAGTATTACAGGAAAGACATTATTCATTCATATATATATATATATATATATATATATATATATATATATATATATATATATATATATATATATATATAAAATTATATATAAATAACAAAAGGGGTAAATATGTCTGAGTACTTCAAGGACAAGACATTACACAAGTTGGAAGTCAGCGCAATAAGAAAGGTTCATAATTGGTGGGACCTTTGAATAAAATATGCAAATGAAGAGTTATCACCCAAAGAGAATGAATTTCTGGCTTGATGGGGTGAGTATCTGGAACCGTTGTTGAATGAAGAGAATAGTAAAGAGGCAGAGTGGTATGGCATAACACAGGGGTGGAAGGAATTGCTGCACATTTGAGAATACTGGTAGAAATGGCTGTTGGGGATGGAAGGTGGGCAATTAATAGCCTGAAAATGGAAAGATGTATTGAAAGGGTACCTGAGTGGCTAAACAAGTCTGGATACAGGAAAAGTTGCCATGGAATGGCTAAAAAGAACGATTGTTACTTTGTAATGGGATATAATGGACACCATAATATTCTTTGGAAGCTTGAATTTCAAGTCAATGGACCTTGTGGGCTTGTTCCATGTGAATAGGGTTCATTTTCTGAATAATAATAATAATAATAATATAGGTATTTCAAAGCATCTAGGAGGTTGGCCTATAACATGACTTAGTGTATCAGGGAAGATGTATATTATTTTATTTATGGAAATAGGACAAGTGACAGAAGGGTAGATAGGTGAAGAACCGTGGTTTTAGATAGGGAAGAGGGTGTCAGGATCAAGTGTTTGCTGTGTGTATTTTTATGTGAGCAGTTAGAGAACAAATGAAAAAAAGGACATGAGAAGGATTAAAAGGGTGAGAAATGCAAAGATAAGAGTGCTTTCAGATGGTTCAGTCATGTGGAGAGATTGAGGGAGAAAGAGTGCATAATTCAAGATATTCGAGCACCATAAGTGATGGTGTGAATAAGAACTCTGACACACTATTAACGAGCTTTCTAGCCCGTTGTATGAGGCAACTAATGTTATGGAAGTTTTCTGCAGGGGGTTTCATTCATTCATGCATCAAATAATAGAAAAACAGGTAAGAAAATCAATACGAATTTCAAGAATACAGATCAAAAGACTTTTTAATTGTTTATAGATTCGGAAAGAACGCATCGTAACAGCACGTTTTACAAAACCCATAAAAAACAGAGCTGAAAATCAAACCGGGGAAAATCCTGAGGCTTTTGTTTCATGCGACGCATGACAGAAAATGTAGTATTTTCTGTATGACAACACAAACAAGCTCAGCCCCAGCAGCAGGAGCAGAATTACAGCCCATAGGCATCAGAAATTCCAGTTTTCCTCTTCTGCATTTTTGTGGTGAATGTTTCTTTCGCCGAGGTAAACACGACGAGACAAAGTCTTGTTTTGACAACAACTGCTTCCAAGGAGTCAAATTTTTCCTTCATGCATTTTTAATCGGCTTTTTGTGTCTGCGTCGTTACCTGCGCGAATGTTGACGTGCATGTCTGTCTGTGTGTGCATGTGTCTGTGTTTTATTGAAACATAAGATTAAGAACAAAGGTTAAAACGCTGGGACCTATGCGGCCATTCAGCAATGAAACGTAAATTGAGTCACAAGGTTTGAAAGGTGTAACAGGAGGAGGAATACTATGAAACAATTGTGAGGAGAGGGTTGAGGAAGAAAGAGAATATGGATATGAAGGGAGGGACAGTAAAAGCAATGAAAGAGATTGCAGCTAGGGGTCGAAGAAACGCTGCAAAGAACCGTAAGTGATGCCTACAGCGCACTGCGTGAGGTGGACTGATGCCACTACCTCCCTAAGGCGTGTCTGTGTTTAGAAGAACATCTACAGAATGGGTGAAGAAATCAGAAGGACCATCTCGACACTATTATTTCCACAGCGCTCAAACTTCATAATGATTTTGCCAACCTCGTGTTAGTTGGATGTGTTCATTTATTCATTTCTGGTGTCCGTTCTCGATCTCTGTCTGTAAAGCAAACTTTATTTCCAAACTGACGACGAAATAGGGAGCGGAAATGTCTAAAATTTAACGTTTAATCGACATTCGAAATAAAAGTACATAATGTTTTCAATGGATAAGTCTATATTGCAGAGCAATTAGCATCCACTGCATATATTGTTTTGCACTCTGTCCTGTTTAGCGAATAAGGAAAAGAACAAAAAACAATTTAATCTCAAGTTTAATCCGAGCGACGGCACGAAAGTTAAATACCTCGCAGTTTCATTGCCGGGTTTTAAGGTCAACGAAGCTGTAAGTGCGAGCTCAGGCACTGGAACTGGAAAATGTTCGGCTCGTTAGCGAATGTTGTTATTTTTCCAGGAGTCAATTTGGTGCCTTGGGTCTAGAAAATACAGGCTATCTTTTCAGTTCGGTTTTTGCCGCTGTTTTGCTTTCCCCTTCTCTGGTATCCAGGTGATGATCAACGGTGATCAAACTGGCGGAACAGTTTGAGAGTTTTTCGAGGGAGCTGCCTGAAAGTTTACAGCAGCGAGAGCAGTGAGGTTATATGGGGGTAGATGGAAAGTTGGTGGAATGGTGAGGTTATTTGGGGTTAAGGAAAGTTGGAGGAGTGAGTGAGGTTATTTTGGGGTAAATGGAAAGTTGGAGGAAATACAGTGGTTAATGGTATGGGGAGAATTGAAGTTAATCACAGAGTTAGGAAAGCACGGAAGTAACAGAATCACTGCAGTGAAAAGGTTTGGAAGGGAAGAGGTGTTGCCTACGAACGCAGGAGGGAAGAGTTATGAAGGGTATGTTGTTGGGTCATTTCTGCTCCGTGGAAAGTGAAAAAGGGTGAATGCTGACTGTGAATAATGGGCAGAAGAGATAAGCTGTTGAGAAGGATTATTTGTGTGCAATTTTGGAAGTGAAAATACATTGTGTTTTCATTTGGTCACTGGGTGAAACTCGAGGACAGCATTTTGAAAAGGCTGTACGAAGTGAAACTGAAATACAAAATTTAGGCCAAAGGCCAAGCACTGGGACCTAAGAGGTCATTCAGTGGTGAAAGTGAAACTGGGGGTAATGGAGGTTTGAAAGGTATAAGAGGAGGGAAACCTCGCAGTTGCACTATGAAACAAGTGTTGAGAGAGTATGGAAAGTAAGATGGAAGAAAGAGAATATGAATGAAGGTACAGTAAAATGAATGGAAGGAATTGCCGCTGACAATACTACCCTCCTACTGGACGAAAAGGCTGGCTGTAGGACTTCCTCGACCCGTAGGCTCACCCTGACACAGAACATAGTTTGACTCTCTCCTTTTCCCTCCTTCCAAAGCTTCCAAATTATATATCAGTCCCACCAACATATCATCCTCCATTCTACATTCTTCATCTTTGGTGACCATTGTCAACTCATCCTATCAACCCTTCTTATGTCAAAGACTATTTAACCCTTAAACGCCGACTGGACATACCGTACGTCGACTAAAATTGTCTGTCGGGTGCTGAGTGGACGTACGGTATGTCGACTACAAAATGTTTTTTTTTTAAATATTTGCGGAAAAATAATTATAGGCCTAGTTTGTGAAAGGTTTTAAATCACGTGCCTTGAGGGATGCTGGGAGTTCACAGATCACGCTGTTGTTTTGTTTACAAGCGTCACCCAGCGGCGCATCGCCAATTTCTTTCTTATCGCACTAAAAGCATCAGCGGAAGAATCGTCAGAAGGCGATTTCTTGGCTAGCGTTCGTGTTTTGCAGAACTTTTGCGAGTGTTAGCGCATTTATGACGCAGCAGGATGTTTGCAGAGATGTCCCAAGCGTCGTCAGGACCGTGAAAGCGCATATTGCCTGTCACGAGTGAGCATGTGAGGGGAGTTTTAGATTGGGATGCTGGAGAGGGACCAAGCACCCAAGGTGACCCAGCTTTTCAACGCTGTGTTGTGCGGCCATGTGTGGCCGAAGGGGACCAAGGACCACATCCTGTGCCTTTAACGACCCCTAGGAAGCATCGGGGTGTCCTGAGGGGCATCTGTAAGCATTTGGGAGGCCTCCAACAAAAGGACATTGATGAGTATTTGTTGGAGCTCGATTGAGAGCAAGTGGAAAGTCCTCATTTTGATGGCAGTTGGTCATCTAGTAACGAGGACATCACCCCCGATGTCAGTGATGACGAGTATTTGCCCCCAATGGTCGTACGGGAGTCACAGCAGGAAAGTGAACTGGAGTTTAGTGGTTTCATTGCGTATGAGGGAGAGTCTGAGGAGGAGGAGGAAGCACCGATTGTGGCTGGTGGGGATGAGACAGAAAGTGATGGGCCAGTGGGGAGGGTGGGAGTGCGAAGTCATGCCTGCCCGTAGAAGGTCGCAACGTCGCGGCAGCTTGGGTGAAGGCCATTCGTCCTAAAGTAATGAGGGTTGGTTGTAGGACCCCACCCTCCTAACATGCACCCATTCACGGCAGCACCTGGACTGACCGTCCCTGTGCCTCTCACTGTACTGGGGTTCATTCAGATCTTCCTGACGCGGGAATTGCTGGAATACCTCGTTGCAGAGACGGTGGATTACGCTCAGTACTGCCGTGAGGAATTGCAGACGACGACATCGTATTGCTGGCGGGGTTGAAACCTCACGGACATGGCGCATTTTTTGGGGCTCCACATTTTTTTTTGGAATGATGCCTGCTGCTGACGTCAGGCAATATTGGAGGCGGAATTTTTTTTTAAGTACGCCCAATGTGCCCAGCATTATGTCCCGTGATAGTTTCCTGGCGTTCGACAGGATCTTAGTCCGCCCAGTGTTGGACTACATTCGTGAACGGTGCCAGTTTCTCGTGGTTCCTTCCAAGAACCTTTCTTTGGATGAGGGGATGATGCCGTACGAAGGGCGTCTATGTATAAAAGTTTACAACCCCAAGAAGCCAAAGAAATATGGTGTGAAGTTATTTTTTAATAGGGAATCCAACACTTGATACGTCGTGGACTTCTCGGTGTATTCAGAGGTCTTCTCACGCTGCGTGACACTGTCTTCGGTCTTGTGGATCGTTTCCGTAACCAGGGATACCACTTGTTTATGGATAATTATTATAACTCAGTATCCCTGGCCCAGGAACTGTATGAAGCAGGTGTGCATGTCAGTGGTACCCTTCAGTTGGTGCGTGGGACCCCGAATGTCCTCATGAGGTTCGCTAGCCAGCCGCAACAACTGGCAAGAGGAGAGACAGAGTGGCGGCGGAAGGGAGATGTCTTCGTCATCTGTTGGAAGGGGGTCCAACTCGTGCCCATGATTACGAGGAGTCATGGGCCCATCCAAGAAGAGGTCGTTCAGCGGAAGAAGACACGTCGGCAGGGCCGAGTTACATATGAGGAGTTTATGTCCAACGGCCTACTGTCATCGGGCACTACAATAGGCACATGGGAGGAGTTGATCTCTTTGATCAACTCATCCAGTATTATCCCTTCACCAGGAGAACCAGGAGGTGGACACAGAAGCTCCTCATATACCTCCTTCAGTCGGCCCTCCAGAATGCCTACATCCTCTACCGTGGGTACAATTCGGACACCCGGAGGTTGTCCCACATCCAGTTTCTCGAGGTGGCCGGGAATGCCGTCATAAACTTTAATCCAGAGGTGGCCTTCCAACACCGCCCCTGCCCCGAGCTCCAGATCTGCCCCAAGAGGATTTCCAACATGTCGCTAGGAGGGCCAACCTCGGTCGTCCTGCTCCTGCCGGCGCCGCCCCTGCTGCCGCCGCCCTTGATGATGCCGCCCCTGCTGTCCCTGCTGCCACCCTCCCTCACATTCCAATGTCCCGTCAGGTAGTGGACCCTGTGTGTCGGCTGCAGGCAGGGGATCACACACACTGGAGCTCCTAGAAGGGCATAAGCAGAAACGGTGCCGGGTGTGCCATATGAATGGCAGAAGAAGAGACACCTGGTACGTCTACCGCACCTGCAAGGTAAGCACTTTGCAGGTTCGGGAGTGTGACCGCAAGTACCACACTGCGGCCATATATTGGAGTGCGCCTGCCGAGGACACTGGAGGCGCAGTGGACCGCCGAAGGGCGGCCCATCTGCAGTAAGATTGAGCGCTCCCCTCCTCCACCTGTACCTCGTCATGTCAAGAGGAAAATATGCAAGACTCTTCAATGGAAGAGGGAGAAAACAAGAACAGAACGAAGAATCGGGATTACGAGTGAGTATTCTGCATTGATTTTATATTTAGTTTTTATATTTATTACAAGTTTTTATATATCTGTATTTATTGGTGTTTTGTATATTATTTCGTTTTATGCAAAAAAATAGTCTTTCACCTGCATTCCTTTTAGTTATGTATTCATTACCAAAATAAAAAAAATATAATATTATATGTATGTGTGTGTATGTATATATATATATATATATATATATATATATATATATATATATATATATATATATATATATATATATATATATATATATATATATATATATATATATATATATATATATATATATATATATACATATGACTTTTTTTATCACATCACCGTGATTCATATTCAGTCAGTAAGCTACAAACGTCCTTTAATATCCAATTCACTCTACCTCGGAAATAATATATTTTCATATATGTTACAAAGGGGAATTTTTAGTGATAATAAGTTCGTCGTCTCGTGGGCTCGAACCAACGAAGACAAGAACTCAGGACTACAGTGGACGCATTTTAACCCACGCGACCAGCAAGTGAGGTATAAGTGGATATCGTCTTCCCGTATACAAATCGCCCGTCGAACTCAGGTGTTTGTATTTGGAGACGATATTCACCCACCTCTGCCATGCTAACCACGTAGTGCGTTTGTCACACGCAGCCATATTATGACTTTTTTTATCACATCACCGTGATTCATATTCAGTCAGTAAGCTACAAACGTCCTTTAATATCCAATTCGCTCTACCTCGGAAATAATATATTTTCATATATGTTACTGAAGGGGAATTTTTTAGTGATAATAAGTTCGTCGTCTCGTGTGCTCGAACCAGCGAAGACAAGAACTCAGGACTACAGTGAACGCATTTTAACCCACTTTAACCCATGCGGCCAGCAAGTGAGGTATAAGTGGATATCGTCTTCCCGATACAAATCGCCCGTCGAACTCAGGTGTTTGTATTTGGAGACGATATTCACCCACCTCTGCCATGCTAACCACGTAGTGCGTTTATTATATATAGCCATGTTATGACTTTTTTATCACATCACTGTGATTCATATTCAATCAGTAAGCTACAAACGTCCTTTAATATCCAATTCGCTCTACCTCGGATATAATATATTTTCATATATGTTACTGAAGGGGAATTTTTAGTGATAATAAGTTCATCGTCTCGTGGGCTCGAACCAGCGAAGACAAGAACTCAGGATTACAGTGGACGCATTTTAACCCACGCGGCCAGCAAGTGAGGTATAAGTGGATATCGTCTTCCCGTATACAAATCGCCCGTCGAACTCAGGTGTTTGTATTTGGAGACGATATTCACCCCACCTCTGCCATGCTAACCACGTAGTGCGTTTGTCGCACGCAGCCATATTATGACTTTTTTATCACATCACTGTGATTCATATTCAGTCAGTAAGCTACAAACGTCCTTTAACATCAATTCACTCTACCTCGGAAATAATATATTTTCATATATGTTTGCCGAAGGGAATTTTTAGTGATAATAAGTTCGTCGTCTCGTGGGCTCAAACCAGCGAAGACAAGAACTCAGGACTACAGTGGACGCATTTTTAACCCACGCAGCCAGCAAGTGAGGTATAAGTGGATATCGTCTTCCCGTATACAAATGCGCCCGTCGAACTCAGGTGTTTGTATTTGGAACGATATTCACCCACCCTCTGCCATACTAACCACGTAATTACATTTGTCGCACGCAGCCATATTATGACTTTTTTTTTATCACATCACTGTGATTCACATTCAGTCAGTAAGCTACAAACGTCCTTTAATATCCAATTCGCTCTACCTCGGAAATAATATATTTTCATATATGTTACCGAAGGGAATTTTTAGTGATAATAAGTTCGTCGTCTCGTGGGCTCGAACCAGCGAAGACAAGAACTCAGGACTTCAGTGGATGCATTTTAACCCACGCAGCCAGCAAGTGAGGTATAAGTGGATATCGTCTTCCCATATACAAATGCGTCCGTCGAACTCAGGTGTTTGTATTTGGAGCGATATTCACCACCTCTGCCTTGCTAACCACGTAGTGCGTGGAAGCGAATGGATATTAAAGGACGTTTGTAGCTTACTGAGTTGAATATGATTCACGGTGATGTGGTAAAAAAGTCATAAATATGGCTGCATGCGACAAACGCACTACATGGTTAGTGGCAGAGGGTGATTATCGTCTCCAAATACAAACACCTGATTTCGGGCGATTTGTATAATGGAAGACGATATCCACTTATACCGCACTTGCTGGCGGCGCGTGGGTTAAAATGTCACTGTAGTCCTGAGTTCTTGTATTCGCTGGTTCGAGCCCACGAGACGACGAACTTATTATCACTAAAATTCCCTTAAATACATATGAAAATATATTATTTCCAAGGTAGAGCACTGGATATTAAAGGATCGTTTGTATTCACTAATTGAATATGAATCACGGTGATGTGATAAAAAGTCATAATATGGCTGCATGCAAACGCACTACGTGGTTAGCATGGCAGAGGTTGGTGAATATCGGGCCTCCAAATACAAACACCTGAGTTCGATCGGGCGATTTGTATACAGTAAGATCGATATCCACTTATACCTCACTTGCTGGGCCGCTGCGGGTTAAAATGCGCTCATTGTAGTCCTGAGTTCTTGTCGCCAATTCGAGCCAACGAGACGACGAACTTATTATCACTAAAAATTCCTTTCGGTAACATATATGAAAATAAATTATTTCCGAGGTAAAGCTGTAATTGATATATATATATATAAATATATATATATATATATATATATATATATATATATATATATATATATATATATATATATATAAATATATATATATATAAATATATATTTATATATATATATATAAATATATATATATATATATATATATATATATATATATATATATATATATATATATATATATATATATATATATATATATATATATATATATATAAATATATATATATATATATATATAAATATAAATATATATATATAAATATATATTTATATATATATAAATATATATATATATATATATATATATATATATATATATATATATATATATATATATATATATATATAAATATATATATATATATATATATATATATATATATATATATATATATATATATATATATATATATATATTTATATATATATATATCTATATAAATATATATATATATATATATATATATATATATATATATATATATATATATATATATATATATATATATATATATATATATATATGTATATATATATATATATGTATATATGTATATATATATATATATATATATGTATATATATACATATATATATATGTATATATACATATATATATGTATATATACATATATATATATATATATATATATATATATATATATATATATATATATATATATATATATATATATATATATATATATATATATATATATATATATTTATATTATTTTTTGGTAAGCAAAAAACTAATATTCTAGTGATATTCAATCATTTCCCTTCATTTTGCAACATACGGAGTCTCTAGCGCAATATTTCGATTTATGGTGAATTTTTGAAAAAACTTTTTCTTCCCTACACGCGCGATAACTCTGTTGAAAATCTCAGAATTTCTTTAGTCACCTTGTCATAATGTGCGCAATTTCATGTAGAATACAAAAAAAAAAAAACTCATGGTTGTAGCTTTTATCAATTTTGAAATATTTTCATTTAAATCATGATAAGTGACAAAATTTAAACCTACAGTCAATTTTGACTCGACCGAAATGGTGAAAAAATGCAATTGTAAGCTAAAACTCTTACATTTTAGTAACATTCAATCATTTCCTTCATTTTGCAACGAACGGAAAGTCTCTAGCACAATATTTAGATTTACGGTGAATTTTTGAAAAAAACTTTTTCCTTCCCTCCGCGCGGTAGCTCTGCTGAAAATCCCAGAATTTCTTTAGTCACTTTGTCGTAATTTTCGCACCATTTTATATTAGGCGTTACATAAAGTGTTATACTTGGAAATGTGAGCAATTTCATGTAGAATACAACAAAAATAACTCATCGTTGTAGCTTTTATCAGTTTTGAAATATTTTCATATAAATCACGATGTGACAAAATTTAAACCTATGGTCAATTTTGACTCGACCGAAATGGTAAAAAAATGCAGTTGTAAGCTAAAACTCTTACATTTTAATAACATTCAATCATTTACCTTCATTTTGCAATAAACATCAGTCTCTAGCACAATATTTCGATTTACGGTGAATTTTTGAAAAAAACTTTTTCCTTCCATCTGCGCACGGTAACTCTGCTGAAAATCTCAGAATTTCTTTAGTCACCTTGTCGTAATTTTCGCGCCGTTTTATATTAGGCGTTACATAAAGGTTTGTACATGGAAATGTGGGCGATTTCATTTAGAATACAACAAAAAATAACTCATGGTTGTAGCATTTATCAGTTTTGAAATATTTTCATATAAATCACGATAAGTGACAAAATTTGAACCTATGGTCAATTTTGACTCGACCGAAATGGTGAAAAAATGCAATTGTAAGCTAAAACACTTACATTTTAGTAACATTCAATCATTTACCTTAATTTTGCAACAAACGGAAAGTCTCTAGCACAATATTCGATTTATGGTGAATTTTTTTAAAAAACTTTTTCCTTCCCTCCGAGCGCGGTAACTCTGCTGAAAATCTCAGAATTTCTTTAGTCACCTTGTCGTAATTTTCGCACCGTTTTATATTAGGCGTTACATAAAGTGTTATACATGGAAATGTGAGCAGTTTCATGTAGAATACAACAAAAAATAACTGATGTTTGTAGCTTTTATCAGTTTTGAAATATTTTCATATAAATCACGATAAGTGACACAATTTAAACCTACGGTCAACTTTGACTCGACCGAAATAGTCAAAAAATGCAATTGTAAGCTAAAACACTTATATTCTAGTAACATTCAATCATTTACCTTAATTTTGCAATAAACGGAAAGTCTGTAGCACAATATTTCGATTTATGGTGAATTTTTTAAAAAACTTTTTCCTTCCCTCCGCGTGCGGTAACTCTGCTGAAAATCTCAGAATTTCTTTAGTCACCTTGTCGTAATTTTCGCACCATTTTATATTAGGCGTTACATAAAGTGTTATACATGAAAATGTGCGCAATTTCATGTCAAATGCAACAAAAAATAATTCATGGTTGTAGCTTTATCAGGTTTGAAATATATTTTCATATAAATCACGATAAGTGACAAAATTTCAACCTTTGGTCAACTTTGACTCGACCGAAATGGTCGAAAAACGCAATTGTAAGCTAAAACTCTTACATTTTAGTAATATTCAATCATTTACCTTCATTTTGCAACAAACGGAAAGTCTCTAGCACAATATTTAGATTTATGGTGAATTTAAAAAAAAAAACTTTCCTTCCCTCCGAGCGCGGTAACTGCTGAAAATCTCAGAATTTCTTTAGTCACCTTGTCGTAATTTTCGCACCGTTTTATATTAGGCGTTACATAAAGTGTTATACATGAAAATGTGCGCAATATCATATAGAATACAACAAAAAATAACCCATGGTTGTAACTTTTATCAGTTTTGAAATATTTTCATATAAACCACAATAAATAGAAAAAATTCGACCTTCGGTCAAATTTAACTCGACCGAAATGGTCGAAAAATGCAATTTTAAGCCAAAACACTTACATTCTAGTAATATTCAATCAATTACCTTCATTTTGCAACAAACGGAAAGTCTCTAGCACAATATTTCGATTATATGGTGAATTTTTGAGAAAAAATTTTTTTTATGTCCGTGCGTTACGAATTCATGCATCATTTTGTGATAATATTTTCTCTGTGTTGCTTTGATCGTTTTACAATTTGTTATATACCAAAATCATTGCAATTTAGTGTAAAATACAAAAAAAAAATAACTCATTAGCTTTAACTGTTTTGCTCACAGCGCGATTTGTATACAATTATATATGAAAATTTTTTTTCGGGCTGTCATATATTCCAATATTTATATATGATAATATTTTTTTCATTTCTGATGGTTGCATACTAAACTTCAAGCAATCACAAAAAATGGAACCAAAAATTAACTCGTAATATTAAAAACTAAGCGTGCTGTGATTTTTTGAAAAAAACGTTTTATCCACTTCGGCGCTCACTCCCGAACGCCGCCAGCATACGACAGACACTTTTGTAAATAGAGGCTCAGTGATTAAGGGTTAAACAGTCTCCATCAGCAGCTTCTCTTGAATAAATTAATTGTTGGCTTAACAGTGCCTAAACACACCCGCACACGCACAAATACACACACACTTTAACTGTAGCTTCCGTAGACTCTTCATCTTATCTCCCAAACTTTTTGCTGAGATCCTGCTACCCTCTTTGCTTCAGCTAACATTTATGACTTGTTTACTCTCGTATCCTTTACACTTATTCCAAAAACCGATACAAATCAACCACTGCTGTTTTTTCCACCCTTTGTTCTTGTGGTCATTTTTAATAGATTTCTGTAAAAGAAAACTATTGAGACGGCTTTTTGCCTGTCCGTCCGCCCTCTTATCTTAAAAATTACTGAAGCTATAGGGCTGCAAATTGATATTTTGACCATCTACTCTCCAGTCCTCAAACATACCAAATTGCTGCCCTCTAGCCTCAGTAGTTTTTATTTTATTTAAGGTTAAAGTTAGCCATGATTGTGCATCTGGCACCTCGATAGGTACCAAAAACACAGGCCACTGCTGGGACGTGGCTGAAATTTTCATGGGCCGCGGCTGAGAGTGTCATGGGCCGTGGCTGAGAGTTTCAAACAGCATTATATGCTGTACAGAAAACTTGATTGCTCCAAAGAAATTTGGTACATTTATTAAGTCTTGTGACGAACTATGTGCTGGCCTGTCAAAAGCATATCCTGTGCAGGTGCATCCATGTGGACGTTGGAGGTTTCCACAGTTAGATACAGCGGGTATCTGACGCATTCATTTGTGCTTTCTGATCTTGGCCTAAGTGTGGAGACAGTGTGACAGACTGGTGGAAGTGTTGTGATCCTTCAAACACTGAACCCGTGTTGTCATGTTTCAGGGGAGGAGTTATTAAGTGAGTGCATGTATGTGTGCACTCTCTAATGGTATATTATGAGAGGAATAGCTATGGACTTTGATTTGCGGCTGGGTGTGATTCGTTTTGTGCAGTGTTTAGAAACAGCCGCTGTGAGATCGTTTATTTTGCGGCCATAGGAAGTGAGTAAGGTAACTCATTAACACTTATATCTTTTCCAGACTTTATGTGGAAATACCCAGTTTGTGTCACAGTGAAACTCTTCTGTTTCTCCATTATGCATTTTCCCGTTCTGTTCTCCATTATGCATTTTTCTGTTTTAAATGTCTTTTCTCTAAACACCATTTCAGGTTTTAACATATACGTTTCTTTTAACACGAATTTTGGGTTCGTCTTGTGAGGACGATTATTTTGGAAGTGGTGTTCTTTTACATACTCTAAGACATTTATTTTGGTCTAGAATAATTATGACCTTTTTATTTTGTTTGGTGACCAGGGTGTTAGTCACTAGTACTGGTTGGTCTAGTATCATTAATTTGATTGATTGTGAATCGGAATTTCCTCTAGTTATGATTTCCATTTATATGGAGTGTGATTCACTCCATTTCCTGACCGTAGCTTTTGCTGAAATACTTTCGTGAAATGCGCAAATAAAGCCTAGTTTTGTATCTCGGCATTTCATTCCAATAGGCCTTTGTCTGAGGTTAGATACAGGGAGAGTCGTCGTCGAGAGAGAAGGAATGTGCTGACCCAGAGAATCTCAGGGATGTAAGATAATATGACGCTGTTCTTAAAACAGATGCCATACGAGATTATGACCCTAATTGACCTTGGGTAAGGTCATAACACATTTTTTACTTGTTATGAAATGGCATCAGTTGACTGTCAATACCCGAGACTAATATAACTTATAATATTCATCTTTTACACTTCACAACTCTCTTAACCCTTTTACATATCTTAAGCATAACTTCAGAGATTCCAGTGATACATTTACACTTATAAAGATAATTTTTCAGTGAATTCACTATAATTTGTGTATAAATGTCATAGCAAAATATCTTGAGTGTGACGTCATGAAATTATTGTTGCATTCATGAAAGGTATTTTTCAAGTGAAGGATAGGTTTATCATTTGACAAAGACGCCTCCCTCACTAGCCAAACACAGGCAGCCTTTTACTGCCTCAAGTTGCTTTTCAGATGTGGAGGGTGCATCTTACTGAGTCCCGTGTTTATTCTCCATTATTTATTCACATTTTCTTCCATGTTTCCCTCCAAGGCATTAGTGATATTATAAAATTGCTTGTTTTTGTTTGAGAGTTGTTGTTCAGTGGCAAGGGAACTTCAAAAGTTCCAGTGAAGATGAAGTGCATTACTACCCTAATACTATCCTCCTGCAATGTTAAAATTTAGTTACACTTTTATCTATTTATTAATTTGTTAACTCAGTTTTTTATAAGTAAGATATCTTCTTTCTGTATTTCCCTTTACCGCCTCTTACTTTTTGTATTGAACACCATAATATTCTTTGAAAGCTTGAATTCCAAGTCAGCGGCCCCTGTGGCTTGTTCCATATGAATAGGTTCATCTTCTGAATAATAATAATAATAATAATAATAATAATAATAATAATAATAATAATAATAATAATAATAATAATAATAATTAAAAATAGGAGCTATTACTTCAGCCCACCTTGTGCCAGTGGGATAGCATCCTGTTGTTTTTGTTTATCACCTCGGCTGGCTGACCTACAAAAGCGTTCGTTGATCCCTTGCATTCATCAGAAAGGGTGCTAGATTGTTTATCTAGCGACGTGGATGTAAACAATGGTAATGGTGATGAATCTGTGTTGCTGAAGGCTGATTATGGAAGCATCAGTAAGACCTGTTCTAGCTTTCTGACTCACGCGTTCGTGAGGTGCTAAGAGTAGTAGTATCAGAAGGGATTTGCCTTTGAAACGACCCCCTTGCTCGTTATGTTTTACTTATGCGTGTTTAAGTATATTGCCTGTTAAGTACCAGACATTTTTTATGAATTGTTTCCTATTTTTTTTAAAGCAATTAACCTTTCCCCCTTCCTCTACCTCTGACCTGAATGCTTCTCTTACCTCCACCCCAATCTTGGGAGGAGTGAGGGATGGACCACAAACACAGAACCCAGAAACTCCCAATATGCCTGAATTTGCAAATTTCCCTTGGGCTCTGTATGTCTGTTTTTGACAGAGGATGTTCCTCGTTACTTGAAGGAAAAGATAAAGCACTGTGCAAAGTACTGCAAAAACATATTTTGGAAAAGTACCCGGCATAGGCTATCCCAGGGATAGAACATTATCAGTGGGAACAAATCCACAGATAGATATGGCACAAATATATTTAAAAATAATCCTAAACAGAGAGCTTTCGGGAATCTGTTCGATTTCCCTTTTCAACTGAGATTGCAAAGGGGAATCGAACAAATTCTAGAAAGCTCTCTGTTTAGAACTATTATAAATATATTTTTACCCATACATAAGTGTGGATTTGTTTCTCCATTTGAAGACATGCTACTATGAGTATTTCTTAACGTTGTCAATATTTCACATTACCTTGGCGTAATCATTTAATCATTTATCCATGAAAGTGTTTACAGTAATGTGAAAATATATAGGATATAATATACGTGTAAATAAAGGCAATTCCACGAAGGAAAGTGAAACAACGGAGTGGTGCTAGGCCTTTCAACTTACTGTCCTTTGCTTAGTCTGCTAAGTAAAGGACAGCAAGTCGAAAGGCCTAGTACCACTCCATTGTTTCATATTCCATCGTGGCATGTTCCTTTATTTATACATTCATCACGTTCCATATCTGCGTGATTCAGCTATACAGGATGTAATGTATAAATATTACAATAATAGAGAAGTCCCTATAAGGGGATATGGGACCGCTAGAGTTACCCCAATACTTAATGTAGTGGATAGAGAACAAGTGTTATGTAGTGGGTTTTACACAGACGCTGAAAACCATAGCCATTGCATAAACGATAGCCACTTTTTATTCAATAATTTGCACTACAAACAATTTGAGGGTTTCGCTTTGGGATCTCCACTTTCAGCCCCAATGGCCAACATATTTCTGTTTTCATGAAAAAGATGTCTTGATGATTCTCCTTAGAGTTCAAACCAATCGTTTATCACAGGTATGTTGACGACACATTTTTGGTTTTCAGGAATCTAAGTCACGTCCAGCGGTTCCATGAATATTTAAATAGTAAACACCGTTGTCGTGGTACGTGAAGAAAGTAATATTCTTAACTTTCTAGATGTAAGCATTACCTAAACTACCGTAAACAGCAAGTCACTCTTAAGTTGTAGCATTTTCAGAAAGTCCATTTTACCGGTCTTGGAATGAATTTCCAAAGTGCTACATTCTTTAATTTTAAGATAAATTACATAAAGACTTTAATAAATAGAGCATATTCTCTTTGCAGCTCCTGGCAGTGATTTGACTCGGAAATAGAATTTCTTTTAAAACTATCTCAAAAATATTACTTATCCTGTTAACATAATACGAGTATACAAAGTAAAAAAGTTCCTAAGTAAATCTCTTAGTGTAAGTAGCAAAATAGATATACCAAGGGTTGATAAACTGACTATGTATTTTAAATTACCATTTATAAGTGATCCATGTTCTAAATGCGTTACAAGAGAACTAAAAAATATGTTTAAATATAGCTTTCCCCACATTAACCCCAGGTTGGTATTTACCAACAACCGTGCTATACAAGCGTTGTTAAACCAGAAGGATAAACTAACTTCAGACCTTTTGTCAGGCATCACCTATATACAAGTGTGACGCCTGCAGCGCCACCTGCAGTATATTGGCCAGTCCAAGAGGTCAGTCAGGACAAGATCTTCCGAACATTATGGCATTTCTCCTCGTGCTGGTTGCTTGCTAGCCAAGCCAACCAGATCACTGATTTTACAATAAATATATATATATATATATATATATATATATATATATATATATATATATATATATATATATATATATATATAAAGTATTACTACAAGGACCTCATTCAAACTGGATGGTATCTGGATACTTGATAATGTGGACTGTTTGTCCAAGAAAGCTTGTAACTTTTTCTGAATAAATACTCCATTAGATACCATCAAGTTTGAATGAGGTCCTTTTAGTAATTCTACTAATGCACAGAACAATTGTGTATGTGATAAAGTTAATATATATATATATATATATATATATATATATATATATATATATATATATATATATATATATATATGTACATCCACATTTCATAATACACATACTGTATATGTGTGTGTGTGCGCGTGTGTATATTTATAACAACACCTAAACGTGATTTAAGTGGGAGTAAATTCTGTCCGGTTTTGACTAAAATGGTTTAAAGAGAAAACCGAAACTGTTAGGAACTTAATCCAGTGATTCGTTTTGCTAGTGGCAGATTTGGATTATATATATATATATATATATATATATATATATATATATATATATATATATATATATATATATATATATAAAGATAAAATCCACGAAGAAAAGGGAAACACTGGAAGGCTGCGAGGCCTTCCGACTGTCTGTCGTCCTTTACTTAGCAGACTGAAGAAATATAAAAGTAAGTTTACAAAGAAAGCTCATATAAATGACAGATGGGGATTACAAAGGAAAAAATATGTACCTGGAATCCAACACAACTGAAGAATTAGTAGGACTGCCAAAACAGTGTTAAATATTTAAGAGGTTTTACAAAGGATTAGGATCAACCGTTCAGAAGCAGGGACAGGACAATTAAAAGATTATACAGGGGGGTGTCTAACCACCAAAAAATATCAGTACAACAAAACAGTTTTCTTTTTTTGTAAACAATAAAAATTTTTGCAAGATGAACATTTTTACAAATAAAAAATTATATTAAACCTACGAATACATGGAAAATATATATAAGGTAACTAATTTATAATTTAGTCAGTGATCTTATCTTTTAAGTCATTCCCCGTTACCTTGAACTGTCTTCGATTTAGTTGATAAATTAAACAAAATCACTTTTTGCCCCACTGATAGATTCGTTAGTTTTGATGTTTGTTCTCTTTTACTAAAGTCCCTATAGATCCTATTTTAGAGTATCTTAATAATGAACTAATCCATCATGAATTACCTCTACCTGTAAGTCATATTATTTCACTCACTAGGTTGTGCATTTGTGATTGTAAGTTTATATTCAGTGGTGAATTTTACCAACAAATATTTGGTATGGCAATGGGCAACCCTTTATCCCCACTCCTCTCAAACTTGTATATGGAATTGTTTGAAAAACGATATTTACCTAATATCATTTATACTCCTTTAAAGTGGTATAGATATGTTGATGGTATGTCAGCTGTTTTGCCTGCTGGTATTGATGTAAATGATTTACTCTTTAATTTGAATAACCAGGTACCATCCATTAAGTTTACTTTAGAATTAGAAAAGACAATTGCCTCCATTTCTTAGGTGTTTTAAGACATAGAGAACCATTTCAATGCAAATTCAGTATTTATAAGAAACCAACCAACAACTTAAGTTATGTCCATTTTTTTTTCAGGCCATCACCTTTATATCAAAATATCAATTTCTTCTTCTATGTTTTTATGAGCTTTGCACATTGTCAGTCCCCAGTGTTTGGATCAAGAAATTGAACACATAAGAAAAATAGGGACGGATATTATCCTTCACGTATACTAGATATTTGTTATAATAAAGCCCACAAAAAGTGTTAGAGTGAAAGTAACATGGAGAAAGAAACCCCTAAGAACATTCTTAGCTTGCCTTATTTTAGTGGTTTTGAAAACATAAAATCATTGTTCAAATCTTTTAATGTCAACCTCGTTTTTTCCTAGAATAACACACTAAAAGGAATGTTAATAAAAAATAACCCTAAAGAAAACAA